>NC_050571.1:2932474-2974974 GCF_013265735.2 Oncorhynchus mykiss | reverse complement strand
AGTTACAGAGCCCAGACCAGGTCATAAACTGAGTTACAGATCCCAGACCAGGTCATAAACTGAGTTACAGAGCCCAGACCAGGTCATAAACTGAGTTACAGATCCCAGACCAGGTCATAAACTGAGTTACAGATCCCAGACCAGGTCATAAACTGAGTTACAGATCCCAGACCTGGTCATAAACTGAGTTACAGATCCCAGACCAGGTCATAAACTGTGAGTTACAGAGCCCAGACCAGGTAATAAACTGAGTTACAGATCCCAGACCAGGTCATAAACTGAGTTACAGATCCCAGACCAGGTCATAAACTGAGTTACAGATCCCAGACCAGGTCATAAACTGTGAGTTACAGAGCCCAGACCAGGTCATAAACTGAGTTACCACGCCAGACCAGGTCATAAACTGTGAGTTACAGATCCCAGTCCAGGTCATAAACTGAGTTACAGATCCCAGACCAGGTCATAAACTGAGTTACAGATCCCAGACCAGGTCATAAACTGTGATTTACAGATCCGAGACCAGGTCATAAACTGAGTTACAGATCCCAGACCAGGTCATAAACTGAGTTACAGAGCCCAGACCAGGTCATAAACTGAGTTACCAAGCCAGACCAGGTCATAAACTGTGAGTTACAGATCCCAGACCAGGTCATAAACTGAGTTACAGATCCCAGACCAGGTCATAAACTGAGTTACAGAGCCCAGACCAGGTAATAAACTGAGTTACAGATCCCAGACCAGGTCATAAACTGAGTTACAGATCCCAGACCAGGTCATAAACTGTGAGTTACAGAGCCCAGACCAGGTCATAAACTGAGTTACAGATCCCAGACCAGGTCATAAACTGAGTTACAGATCCCAGACCTGGTCATAAACTGAGTTACAGATCCCAGACCAGGTCATAAACTGTGAGTTACAGAGCCCAGACCAGGTAATAAACTGAGTTACAGATCCCAGACCAGGTCATAAACTGAGTTACAGATCCCAGACCAGGTCATAAACTGAGTTACAGATCCCAGACCAGGTCATAAACTGAGTTCCATGCGTCTGAAATGGTACCTATTCCTTACATACATAGGTTTCGAGACCCATTTACAATGTATCCAAAAAATAGTGCACTACATAGCAAAGAGGGTGCCATTTGGGATGAACACAGTTTTCCGTTTTGTAATGATGTAATAGAATGTTCTGAACGTTCCGTTTCAGTTGACAGAAAGGTTTTAGACTAATCAGAAAGACAGGGGATGGTGTTTTGGGGTTGATCCGCAGGTGTTGATCCGCACGTGATGAGGTGATTGTGAAATTGTAAGAAAAAAATGCCAAAGGCAAGCAGCATTGTCGACTGTTCCAACATTTTGTCTCCATTGTTCTGTAACAGCTTTAGCCTGTGAAGATATCATAGTTCTGCGGTATTCAGTCGGGGTTGTGACCCCTAGTGGTTCGCTGGGGAACTCCAGTGTGTTGCCAAAATAAAATAAAATAAAAGGAAGAGTACAGATTTGTATGGGTTTGTATGGGTTTGTATGGGTTTTTATGGGTTTGTATGGGTTTGTATGGGTTTGTATGGGTTTGTATGGGTTTGTATGGGCTTTTTATGGGTTTGTATGGGTTTGTATGGGTTTTTATGGGTTTGTATGTGTTTGTATGGGCTTGTCTGAGTTTGTATGGGTTTGTATGAGTTTGTATGAGTTTGTATGAGTTTGTATGGGTTTGTATGGGTTTGCATGGGTTTGTATGGGTTTGTATGAGTTTGTATGGGTTTGTATGGGATTGTATGGGTCTGTATGGGTTTGTATGAGTTTGTATGAGTTTGTATGGCTTTGTATGGGTTTGTATAGGTTTGTATGGGTTTGTATGGGTTTGTATGAGTTTGTATGGGTTTGTATGGGTTTGTATGAGTTTCTATGAGTTTGTATGGGTTTGTATGGGTTTGCATGGGTTTGTATGGGTTTGTATGAGTTTGTATGGGTTTGTATGGGTTTGTATGGGTCTGTATGGGTTTGTATGGGACAACGAACAAATGTTTTAGAGAAAGATCATTTGTAATGGGGTTCCCAGAAATTCCGGCAAACAAATGGTGTCCCGTTTGTTTTAGGTTTGTTTCCTCCGGGCCATTTCTTCCCATATAATGCAATTTTCTGCTTACACAGACCATAGGAGGGGTAATTCAGCGTGCCAAAGTTTATGTTTATGTTGACAAGCCATTGCCACTGGACATTTTTATGTTTATAAAGGATCATATTAAGGTACTCCTTCGAAGCAACACCTGGAATATCAAAGGCTTTCAGGAGAATGTATGAAGGGAACATCACTTCAAACCCAACCAGAGACTAGGAGAGACCAGGAGGATATAGACTAAAACACCACTTCAATCCCAACCAGAGACTAGGAGAGACCAGGAGGATACAGACTAGAACACCACTTCAATCCCAACCAGAGACTAGGAGAGACTAGGAGGATACAGACTAGAACACCACTTCAAACCCAACCAGAGACTAGGAGAGACTAGGAGGATACAGACTAGAACACCACTTCAATTCCAACCAGAAACCAGGAGGATACAGACTAGAAGACCACTTAAATCCCAACCAGAGACCAGGAGGATACAGACTAGAACATCACTTCAATCCCAACCAGAGACCAGGAGGATACAGACTAGAAGACCACTTCAATCCCAACCAGAGACCAGGAGGATACAGACTTGAACATCACTTCAATCCCAACCAGAGACCAGGAGGATACAGACTAGAACACCACTTCAATCCCAACCAGAGACTATGAGGATACAGACTAGAACACCACTTCAATCCCAACCAGAGACCAGGAGGATACAGACTAGAACACCACTTCAATCCCAACCAGAGACTAGGAGGATACAGACTAGAACACCACTTCAATCCCAACCAGAGACTAGGAGGATACAGACTAGAAGACCACTTCATTCCCAACCAGAGACTAGGAGGATACAGACTAGAAGACCACTTCAATGGGGTTAATTTAATAACTTTTATCCACAGATGACTCAATCTCAATCGCACTCCAAACTGCCCTTTCCCACCTGGACAAAAGGAACACCTACGTGTTCAACACTATAGTCACCTCAAAGCTCATCACTAAACTAAGGACCCTGGGACTAAACACCCCCCTCTGCAACTGGATTCTGGACTTCCTGACGGGCCGCCCCCAGGTGGTGAGGGTGGCTAGCAACACATCTGACACGCTGATCCTCAACACTGGAAATCCCCAGGGGTGCGTGCTCAGTCCCCTCCTGTACTCCCTGTTCACCCACGACTGCATCAGGCACGAGGCACGACTCCAACACCATCATTAAGTTTGCTGACGACACAACAGTGGTTTGATCACCGACAACAACGAGACAGCCTATAGGGAGGAGGTCAGAGACCTGGCCGGGTGGTGCCAGAATAACAACCTCTCCCTCAACGTCACCAAGACTAAGGAGATGATTGTGGACTACAGGAAACGGCAATTGCTCGGCTTCTGACCGCAAGGGACTACAGAGGGTAGTGTGTACGGCCCAGTACATCTGCCATCCAGGACCTCTACACCAGACGGTGTCAGAGGAAGGCCCTAGAAATTGTCAAAGACCCCAGCCACCCCAGTCATAGACTGTTCTCTCTACTACCGCATGGCAAGCGTTACCGGAGTGCCAAGTCTAGGACAGAAAGGCTTCTCAACAGTTTTTACCCCCAAGCCAGAAGACTCCTGAACAGGTAATCAAATGGCTACCCAGACTGCATTGTGTGCCCCCGCCAACCCCTGCTACTCTCTGTTTATCATATATTAATAGTCACTTGAACTATACATTCATGTACATACTACCTCATTTGGCCCGACCAACCAGTGCCCCCGCACATTGGCTAACCGGACTATCTGCATTGTGTCCCGCCACCCACCAACCCCTCTTTTACGCTACTGCTACTCTCTGTTCATCATATATGCATAGTCACTTTAACCATATCTACATGTACATACTACCTCAATCAGCCTGACTAACCAGTGTCTGTATGTAGCCTCGCTACTGTATATAGCTTCTCCACTGTATACAGTCTCTCTACTCTATATAGCCTCTCTACTGTATATAGCCTCTCTACTGTATATAGTCACTTTAACCATATCTACATGTACATACTACCTCAATCAGCCTGACTAACCATTGTCTGTATGTGGCCTCGATACGTTTATAGCCTCGCTACTGTATATAGCCTCTACTGTATATAGCCTCTCTACTGTATATAGCTTCTACTGTATATAGTCTCTCTACTGTATATAACCTCTCTACTGTATATAGCCTCTCTACTGTATATAGCCTCTACTGTATATAGCCTCTCTACTGTATATAGCCTCGCTACTGTATATAGCCTGTCTTTTTACTGTTGTTTATTTCTTTACTTACCTATTGTTCACCTAACACCTTTTTTGCACTATTGGTTAGAGCCTGTAAGCAAGCATTTCACTCTAAGTTGTATTCGGCTCACGTGACAAATAAACTTTGATTTGATTTGATTTGAACTAAAGCTAGAATGAGCACAGTGAAGGTTTTTGGGGCTTTGCTTTGGTGATTCCAATCTGTTGTCGAAGGCTTCTCTGCTAAGCTATTCAATCAATACGCCTTGATGTTGTTCAAGGCAAAACAACTGCAAACTGGTTAGGGGGATTTGAAGACTACATGTGTGGACTGTGTAATCATAAACACTGTACATGATTTTCTCCATCCGTTTTACACTATGAAAGAGAGCAGAGTTATACCATATTAATCACCACTGTAGACCTATAGGTCTAACTACGCCATAGGGACACAACGTGGATTTCATAGCCTAAACATATAGCTAGCTAGTCATGTTTTGTCTCCATCTTTTGAACAGTGTAGAAGAGAGCAGAGCATATTAACATATTAATAATTACTACTGTACTTAACTTCCCCACAGGCTTTCGTTACACCTCAAGTGGCACCCTATTCCCTATATAGTGCACTACAGCACTACTGGTCACAAGTAGTGCACTATAAAGAGAATAGGGTGCCATTTAGAACTCAGGCATTGTTTATATGTATGTTAAAGGTAAGGTCATAGGTCACCTCACAGCCAGGGCACCATGTACTGTAGCTATTCCCCTGTCTTAGACCTCATAGCCAGGGCAACATGTGGCTATTCCCCTATCTTAGTCCTGCTAACTATTATCTTCATATTACCTTCATGTACTGTCTGTTAGACCTGCTAACTATTATCTTCATAGTACCTTCATGTACTGTCTCTACTGTTACAGTTCACTGTCCTCACACTATTCAGGTGTATATTTCACTGACAACCCTGCAACCTAAATGTCAAACTATTTAGTGCCCATAGCGATCTTGTCAAAAGTAGTGCATTATATAGGCAATAGTGTGCCATTTGGGACTCTCCAAACAGACTTCTCAGGCCTCCAAATGTGTCCAGCTCTTTATTTTCTATACATGAGGTCCATTATGCTAATATTATCTCCTCCACGTAGCTTTATGGCCTATTGGTTTTACTTTCTGGTCTCTGGCAGTGTTTGGAACTGCTGATCTGCTGTCAAAAATGCAGAGTTCATCTCAACCTAGGCTGCCCTTCAGTCCCTTGTCTTTCTGGCCCTTATGGAGACATCTGGTCAACGCGGTGCCCTTGGGAAGCTCCTTGACACCTTGATTAGCTCATTTCCTGGCGATGGCACTACCTTCTCTTCCTCTGTGTCCACTGCTAAAGCCACTTTCTATCAACCTAAATGTCAGGCTTCTGCCTCTAACCCCCCCCCCCTCCCCCCTCTCTGTGGATGACCTTGTCAACCATTTTGAAAATAAGGTTGACGACATCCGCTCCTCATTCACTCAACCTATTGAGTCCATTGGTCCTACTCAAACATAACTACCTTTGACCTCTTTCGCCCCTCTCTCTCCAGATGAAATCCTGAGGCTAGTGAGTTCCGGCCGCCCGACAATCTGCCAACCTGACCCATCCCCTCCTCCCTTCTCCAAACCACCTCTGTAGATCTTCTCCCATTCCTCAATTCCCTCATCAACTGATCAGTGACCACTGGCTGCGTCCCCTCTGTCTGACTTCAAAACGGCCCGAGTCGCTTCCCTCCTCAAGAAACGAACACTCGACTCCTCTGAAGACTAAAACTATCCTGGATTCTCTTTCAAAAGTGTGCTGTCTCTGAAAAACTCTTGTTTTTCCTTCTCAGAATGTTCCCCTTGACCCTAACAAGTCAGGCTTCAAGAAGGGTCACTCAACCAAGACTGCTCATCTCTGTGTCAAGGAGGTTCTGCCTAAGCTAAATCTCTCTTCTCTGTTCTCATCCTCCTAGATCTATCCGCTTCCTTCGACATCGTGAACCATCAGATCCTCCTCTCCACCAGCTCAGGGCTGGGCATCTCAGACTCTGCAGACTCTTGGATTGCATCATACCTCAGTAGGTCGTGCCTACCAGAGAACGAGGGAGAGGGCCTATAACTGAGACCTTGGACACAAGTCATAGTGTCTGTAATATCCCTGTAATGCTCAGAGAAAATGTTATGTAATGTGTTATTGAAGTGTTGTTTGAGCAGGTTCACTTGGCCCATCTAAAGCCTTTTCTTTTGGGGTGTTGCTATAGGCCACCAAGTATCTAAAAAATATGTGTGAAGTGCTTGATAGCATATGTGATATAGCCCTTGGTTCTTTCCAGAACTGACTGCCCTCGACCAGCACAAAAACATCCTGTTGCGTACTGCATTAGCATCGAATAGCCCCTTTTCAGGAAAGTCAGTTAAGAAAGCAAAGGATAGCTTTTTCAAACAGAAATTGGCATCATGTAGCTCTAACTGCAAAAAGTTCTGGGACACTGTAAAGTCCATGGAGAATAGGAGCACCTCCTTCTGGGACACTGTAAAGTCCATGGAGAATAGGAGCACCTCCTTCTGGGACACTGTAAAGTCCATGGAGAATAAGAGCACCTCCTTCTGGGACACTGTAAAGTCCATGGAGAATAAGAGCACCTCTTTCTGGGACACTGTAAAGTCCATGGAGAATAAGAGCACCTCCTTCTGGGACACTGTAAAGTCCATGGAGAATAAGAGCACTTCCTTCTGGGACACTGTAAAGTCCATGGAGAATAAGAGCACCTCCTTCTGGGACACTGTAAAGTCCATGGAGAATAAGAGCACTTCCTTCTGGGACACTGTAAGTCCATGGAGAATAAGAGACCTCCTCCCAGCTGACCACTGCACTGAGGCTAGGAAACACTGTCACCACCGATAAATCCACGATAATCGAAAATTTCAAGAAGCATTTCTCTACGGCTAGCCATGCTTTCCTCCTGCCTACCCCTACCCCGGTCAACAGCTCCGCACACCCTGCAGCTACCTGCCCGAGCCTCCTCAGCTTCTCCTTCACCCAAATCCAGATAGCAGATGTTCTGAAAGAGCTGTAAACCCTGGACCTGTACAAATCAGCTGGGCTTGACAATCTGGACCCTCTCTTTCAAAAATTATCAGCCAAACTTGTTGCAACCCCTATCACTAGTCTGTTCAATCTTGCTTTCGTATCGTCCGAGATTCGTAAAGATTGGAAACCTGCCGCAGTCATCCCCCTCTTCAAAGGTGGTGACACTCTAGACCCAAACTGTTACAGACCTATATCCATCCTTCCCTGCCTTGCCAAAGTCTTTGAAAGCCAAGTTAACAAGCAGATCGGCAACCATTTCGAATCCCACCGTACCTTCTCAATCCGGTTTCCGAGCTGGTCACGGGTGCACCTCAGCCACGCTCAAGGTACTAAACATTATCATAACCGCCATTGATAAAAGACAGTACTGTGCAGCCGTCTTCGTCAACCTGGCCAAGGCTTTCGACAGTACTGTATTCTTATCGGCAGACTCAACAGCCTTGGTTTCTCAAATGACTGCTCGCCTGGTTCACCAACTACTTCTCAGATAGAGTTCAGTGTGTCAAATCGGAGGGCCTGTAGTCCGGTCGGACCAATTCTCAGGCCAACCCTTTTCTCTGTAATTATCAATGATGTTGCTCTTGCTGCGGGTGATTCCTTGATCCACCTCCACGCAGACGACACCATTCTGTATACATCTGGCCCTTCTTTGGACGCTGTGTTAACAAACCTCCAAACAAGCTTCAATGCCACACAACTCTCCTTCTGTGGCCTCCAACTGCTCTTAAACGCTAGTAAAACCAAATGCATGCTCTTCAACCGATCACTGCCTGCACCTGCCCGCCCAACTGGCATCACTACTATGGACGGTTCTTACTTAGAATATGTGGACAACTACAAATACCTAGGTGTCTGGCTAGACTGCAAACTCTCCTTCCAGACTCATGTTAAGCATCTCCAATCCAATATTAAATCTAGAATCGGCTTCCTATTTCGCAACAAAGCCTCCTTCACTCATGCTGTCAAACATATCCTCGTAAAACTGACTATCCTACCGATCCTTGACTTCTGCAGTGTCATTTACAAAATAGCCTCCAACACTCTACTCAGCAATCTGGATGCAGTCTATCACAGTGCCATCCGTTTTGTCACTAAACCCCATATACCACCCACCACATGCTCTCGTTGGTTGGCCCTCGCTACATATATTTTGCTACCTCTGGTCTCTTGGCCCTCCAACCTATAGGAGGGCAGCTCTCACTCACTCACCCCAGTCCAAGCTCTTCTCTGTCCTGGCCAATGGTGGAACCAGTTTCCCCCGAAACTAGGTTGGCCCTCCAACCTATAGGAGGGCAGCTCCCACTCACCCCAGTCCAAGCTCTTCTCTGTCCTGGCCAATGGTGGAACCAGTTTCCCCCGAAGCTAGGACAGCAAAGTCCCTGCCCATCTTTCCCCTCGAAGCTAGGACAGCAAAGTCCCTGCCCATCTTTCCCCTCGAAGCTAGGACAGCAGAGTCCCTGTCCATCTTCCCCTTGAAGCAAGGACAGCAGAGTCCCTGTCCATCTTTCCCGAAAACATTTGATACCTTAGCTATTGAAAGAGCACCTTAAATCGTCCCACAGCACCCCCGCTCACACCCATTTCTCACCCCCCCCCCGAATATACTAACTACTGTGATATGTGGTTGTCCACCTAGCTATCTGAATATACTAACTACTGTGATATGCGGTTGTCTCACCTAGCTATCTGAATATACTAACTACTGTGATATGTGGTTGTCCCACCTAGCTATCTAAAGATGAATACACTAACTACTGAGATATGTGGTTGTCTCACCTAGCTATCTGAAGATGAATATACTAACTACTGTGATATGTGGTTGTCCCACCTAGCTATCTGAAGATGAATATACTAACTTCTGTGATATGTGGTTGTTCCATCTAGCTATCTGAATATACTAACTACTGTGATATGTGGTTGTCTCACCTAGCTATCTGAATATACTAACTACTGTAATATGTGGTTGTCCCACCTAGCTATCTGAATATACTAACGACTGTGTCATGTGGTTGTCCCATCTTGCTATCTGAATATACTAACTACTGTGATATGTGATTGTCCCACCTAGCTATCTGAATATACTAACTACTGTGATATGTGGTTGTCCACCTAGCTATCTGAATAGACTAACTACTGGAAAATCAAATCAAATTCAAATCAAATCAAATGTATTTATATAGCCCTTCGTACATCAGCTGATATCTCAAAGTGCTGTACAGAAACCCAGCCTAAAACCCCAAACAGCAAGCAATGCAGGTGTAGAAGCACAGTTGCTTGGAAAAACTCCCTAGAAAGGCCAAAACCTAGGAAGAAACCTAGAGAGGAACCAGGCTATGTGGAGTGGCCAGTCCTCTTCTGGCTGTGCCGGGTGGAGATTATAACAGAACACGGCCAAGATGTTCAAATGTTCATAAATGACCAGCATGGTCCAATAATAATAAGGCAGAACAGTTGAAACTGGAGCAGCAGCACGGCCAGGTGGACTGGGGACAGCAAGGAGTCATCATGTCAGGTATTCCTGGGGCATGGTCCTAGGGCTCAGGTCCTCCGCGAGAGAGAAAGGAAGAGAGAAAGAGAGAATTAGAGAGAGCACACTTAAATTCACACAGGACACCGAATAGGACAAGAGAAGTACTCCAGATATAACAAACTGACCCTAGCCCCCCGACACATAAACTACTGCAGCATAAATACTGGAGGCTGAGACAGGAGGGGTCACCTAGCTATCTGAATATACTAACTACTGTGATATGTGGTTGTCCCACCTAGCTATCTGAATATACTAACTACTGTACTATGTGGTTGTCCCACCTAGCTATCTGAATATGAATATACTAACTACTGTGATATGTGGTTGTCTCACCTAGCTATCTGAAGATGAATATACTAACTACTGTGATATGTGGTTGTCTCACCTAGCTATCTGAAGATGAATATACTAACTACTGTGATATGTGGTTGTCTCATCTTGCTATCTGAAGATGAATATACCAACTACTGTGACATGTGGTTGTCTCACCTAGCTATCTGAAGATGAATATACTAACTACTGTGATATGTGGTTGTCTCATCTTGCTATCTGAAGATGAATATACTAACTACTGTGATATGTGGGTGTCTCATCTTGCTATCTGAAGATGAATGCTCTAACCGTAAATACCTCTGAATAAGAGATCTGCCAAATGACTCAAATGTACACGTCTTCCTTTCTTTCTTTCTCTATTTCCTGACAGCACTCTTCTCATTGTGTTTATGTTATATAGAGTTTAACTTAAATCTCTGTAACAGACCTCGTTGACTGTAATTTAATTTATGATTACAAAATGCATGATTGAATAACTGTCTGTAACAGAACGAAACATGGTAAACAGGGCATGTCCTTGTTATAGGGTGACACAATGGTTGTTCTTACAAACCATCTGCCACCACTTAGCTACTCATTTTTATATTTCATTCCTTGTATGAGAAAGTGTTACTTTTTAATATTTAAAAATAGGACTGTAAAAATAAAGAATTGCTAGTAAGCCATCTTGAAAGACCACTTAATAAGTACGCTCTGATGGTTGGAAGCTCCTTGGGATCGTGATGGTGGGGAGACCATACTTATCAGGACTGGTGGTCGGAGAGGAAGAGGAGGAGAGGAAAGGAGTGGAGGAGGAGAAGGAGGAGAGAGGACGAGGCAGAGTGAAATGGAGAGGAGGAGGAGAGGATGAGGCAGAGAGGAGGAGAAGAGAGGAGGAGGCAGAGCAAAAGGAGAGGAGGAGGAGAAAGGAGGAGGAGGAGGAGGCGAGAGGCTGGGAGGAGGAAGAGAGAGTAGGAGTAGAGAGCAGGAGGCAGAGAGGGGGAGGATAGAGGAGTAGGCAGAGTGAATTGGAGAGGAAGAGTAGGAGGAGGAGAAAGAAGGAGGCAGGGAGGCTGGGGGGAGGGAGGGAGGAGGAGGAGAGAGGAGGAGGAGGAGAGAGGAGGAGGCAGAGAGGAGGAGGATAAAGGAGGAGGCGGGAAAGAGAAGGAGAGAGTAGGAGGAGGACAAGGAGGAAGGGAGAGTGGAACCTGAGACGTTCTCTTGTACTCCAAGCACCGGTTCAATTACATAATGTTGCTGAAATTCAATTGTCTCCAATTGTCTCCGTCCCCCTGTGATCCATCTTTGTCTCCGTCCCCCTGTGATCCATCTTTGTCTCCGTCCCCCTGTGATCCATCTTTGTCTCCGTCCCCCTGTGATCCATCTTTGTCTCCGTCCCCCTGTGATCCATCTTTGTCTCCGTCCCCCTGTGATCCATCTTTGTCTCCGTCCCCCTGTGATCCATCTTTGTCTCCGTCCCCCTGTGATCCATCTTTGTCTCCGTCCCCCTGTGATCCATCTTTGTCTCCGTCCCCCTGTGATCCATCTTTGTCTCCGTCCCCCTGTGATCCATCTTTGTCTCCGTCCCCCTGTGATCCATCTTTGTCTCCGTCCCCCTGTGATCCATCTTTGTCTCCGTCCCCCTGTGATCCATCTCTTTTCTTTGTAGTGTAACGGTCATTGAGATACGACTGTTTCAGGTTCCCGGGGATCCATTTTCACCACGCTGTGAAAAACAATGCAAAGTCAATGTGTTTTAGGCACCAGGTCACTAATATCACTGTGCTCTACTGTTCTGGACTGGACTGGTCTTGACTAGACTGGTCTGGACTAGACTGGTCTGGTCTGGACTGGACTGGTCTGGACTTTACTGGTTTGGTCTGGACTGGACTTTACTGGTCTGGTCTGGACTATACTGGTCTGGTCAGGACTAGACTGTTCTGGTCTGGTCTGGGCTGGTCTGGTCTGGTCTGGACTGGACTGGACTTTACTGGTCTGGTCTGGACTAGACTGTTCTGGTCTGGACTGGTCTGGACTGGTCTGGTCTGGTCTGGACTGTTCTGGTCTGTTCTGGTCTGATCTGGACTGGACTGGGCTTTACTGGTCTGGTCTGGACTGGACTGGACTTTACAGGTCTGGTCTAGTCTGGACTTTACTGGTCTGGTCTGGACTGGTCTGGACTTTATTGGTCTGGACTTTACTGGTCTGGTCTGGTCTGGATTTTACTGGTCTGGACTTTACTGGTCTGAACTTTACTGGGCTGGACTGGTCTGGGCTTTACTGGTCTGAACCTTACTGGGCTGGGCTGGTCTGGGATTAAATGGAATGGACTTTACTGGTCTGGACTTTACTGGTCTGGACTTTACTGGTCTGGTCTGGTTTGATCTGGTCTGGACTGGTCTGGTCTGGTCTGGACTGGTCTGGACTGGACTGTAATGAAATGGAAAATACTTTACTGGTCTGGTCTGGTCTGGACTGGTCTGAACTGTTCTGGACTGGTCTGTTCTGTTCTGGACTCGTCTAAACTGGTCTGGACTAGTCTGTAATGAAATGGAAAATACTTTACTGGTCTGGTCTGGTCTGGACTGGACTGTAATGAAATGGAAAATACTTTACTGGTCTGGTCTGGTCTGGACTGGACTGTAATGAAATGGAAAATACTTTACTGGTCTGGTCTGGTCTGGACTGGACTGTAATGAAATGGAAAATACTTTACTGGTCTGGTCTGGTCTGGACTGGTCTGGTCTGGTTTGATCTGGTCTGGTCTGGTCTGGTCTGGTCTGGACTGGTCTGGACTGGACTGTAATGAAATGGAAAATACTTTACTGGTCTGGTCTGGTTTGATCTGGTCTGGTCTGGTCTGGACTGGTCCGGACTGGACTGTAATGAAATGGAAAATACTTTACTGGTCTGGTCTGGTCTGGACTGGTCTGAACTGGTCTGGACTGGTCTGTTCTGTTCTGGACTCGTCTAAACTGGTCTGGACTAGTCTGGACTGGTCTGGTCTGGACTGGTCTGGTCTGGTCTGGACTGGTCTGTCTGGTCTGGACTGGTCTGAACTGGTCTGGACTGGTCTGTTCTGTTCTGGACTCGTCTAAACTGGTCTGGACTAGTCTGGACTGGTCTGGTCTGGACTGGTCTGGTCTGGTCTGGACTGGTCTGTCTGGTCTGGACTGGTTTGAACTGGTCTGGACTGGTCTGTTCTGGACTGGTCTGAACTGGTCTGGACTAGTCTGGACTGGACTGGTCTGGTCTGGACTCTAGCCTCACAAGCTGACAGCACAGATTTCTATTTCTACTGCTGAATATTTATTAGCTACAGTGGCAGTAGAGGCTGGTGGGAGGAGCTTTAGGAGGACAGGCTCATTGTAATGGCTAGAATGGAATAAATGGAATGGTATCAAACACATCAATCATATGAAACCACGTGTTTGGCTCCATTTCTTCGCTACTATTCCAGCCAGTACAATGAGCCCTTCTTCCAATAGCTCCTTCCACCAGCCTCCACTGTACAGTACCTCTCTAGGGGTTTACAGTCCGCATTGCCATGACCTCAGAGTACTGCAAAGAGGAAACGTGAAAAGTGAGCAAAAGGGAGGGGGACTGGTTCGGCATCTACTGTACATTGTTTTAAAGCATCGGTTGGGGACTTGTAAAACTTAATTAAATTGGATGTCAATGGCACATTGAGCTGGTTCATTTACAGTAGTTGGGTTCTGTTTAACAGATCAATTATGAGTTTCTCTGTCAGGCTGCTGTTTGGAAGACTCTGAGGGGAAGAATAGACTGCTTATCATAGTGGACCTTCTGAGGGTTACAACCAGTCAACTACCATCCAGTAGGAGGGAAAGAGACACCTTCTGTCAGGATATGTTCTCCTGAAACACTTCTGAGGGTTACAACCAGTCAACTACCATCCAGTAGGAGGGAAAGAGACACCTTCTGTCAGGATATGTTCTCCTGAAACACTTCTGAGGGTTACAACCAGTCAACTACCATCCAGTAGGAGGGAAAGACACACCTTCTGTCAGGATATGTTCTCCTGAAACACTTCTGAGGGTTACAACCAGTCAACTACCATCCAGTAGGAGGGAAAGACACACCTTCTGTCAGGATATGTTCTCCTGAAACACTTCTGAGGGTTACAACCAGTCAACTACCATCCAGTACGAGGGAAAGACACACCTTCTGTCAGGATATGTTCTCCTGAAACACTTCTGAGGGTTACAACCAGTCAACTACCATCCAGTAGGAGGGAAAGAGACACCTTCTGTCAGGATATGTTCTCCTGAAACACTTCTGAGGGTTACAACCAGTCAACTACCATCCAGTACGAGGGAAAGACACACCTTCTGTCAGGATATGTTCTCCTGAAACACTTCTGAGGGTTACAACCAGTCAACTACCATCCAGTAGGAGGGAAAGACACACCTTCTGTCAGGATATGTTCTCCTGAAACACTTCTGAGGGTTACAACCAGTCAACTACCATCCAGTATGAGGGAAAGACACACCTTCTGTCAGGATATGTTCTCCTGAAACACTTCTGAGGGTTACAACCAGTCAACTACCATCCAGTACGAGGGAAAGACACACCTTCTGTCAGGATATGTTCTCCTTAAACCCTTCTGAGGGTTACAACCAGTCAACTACAATCCAGTACGAGGGAAAGACACACCTTCTGTCAGGATATGTTCTCCTTAACTTTCACTGAAACTGAACTCGTACTTCAGTTTTACTGATCTAACTGATGGAAAATCCAAGCATTCCTAATGTACTCCCTGACGAAGTGTCACGCCCTGGCCATAGAGAGGTTTTTATTCTCTATTTTGGTTAGGCCAGGGTGTGACTAGGGTGGGCATTCTATGTTCATTTTCTATGTTTTGGATTTCTGTGTTGTTTGGCCGGGTGTGGTTCTCAATCAGAGGCAGCTGTCTATCGTTGTCTCTGATTGAGAACCATACTTAGGTAGCCTTTTCCCACCTGTGTTTGTGGGTAGTTGTTTTCTGTTTTTGTGTCTGCACCAGACAGAACTGTTTACGTTATTCACTTTGTTATTTTTGTATTTAGTGTTCAGTGTCAATAAAATAACATAAACACGTACCATGCTGCGCTTTGGTCCTCAACTTCTTCCACCAACAGCCGTTACAGAACTACCCACCATGTAATGGACTCCTGGACATGGGAGGAGATCCTGGAAGGGAAGGGACACTGGAGGCAGGCGGGGGAGTATCGCCGTCCACAGGAGGAACTGGAGGCAGCTAAGGCTGAGCGGCAACACTGCGAGGAGTTGGCACGGCTGGCAAGGAAGCCCGAGAGGCAGCCCCCCAAAACATTTGTCAGGTTGGAGACCTGAGCCCACTCCCCGTGCTTGTGAAGGAGTTGATGGGGAGATTGGAGGAGAGAGCATTGAGAGAGCTGCTGTGTTGGTGCATGAGGCACGACATCCACCCAACGGAGCGTGTCCGTGATTTGATGTCACCTGAGTCAGCTCTCCATACTTGTCCTGAGGTGCGTGCAAGCCGTCTGGTGAAGACTGTGCCAGCCCCACGCACCAGGCCTCCTGTGCGCATCCCTAGCCCTGCACGTCCTGTGCCAGCTCGGCGCTACAGCTCTCCAATACATGCTCTGAGCCCGGTGCGCTACATTCCAGCTCCCCGCATCTGCCGGGCTAAAATCACCATCCAGCCAGGACGGGCAGGCCCTTAGTTCGGGACTTCCTGTGCACCTCCACGGCCCGGTCTATCCTGTGTCTCCTCCAAGGACCAGGCTGTCTATCCATCCTCTCCCTCCAGGTTCTCCCTCCAGTCCGGAGCTGCCAGAGTCGCCCTCCAGTCCGGCGCCGCCAGAGCCGCCGCCTGTCCGGGGCCCGCTGCGAGGGTCCCCAGTCCGGGGTCGGCGGCGAGGGTCCCCGCTCCAGAGGCGCCACCTAAGTGGGCCAAGCCTAAGGTGGAGCAGGGTCCACGTCCCGCACCAAAGCTGCCGCCGTAATGAAGGCCCACCCGGACCCTCCCCTTTAGAGTCAGGTTTTGCAGCCGGAGTCCGCACCTTTGGGGGTGGGGTACTGTCACGCCCTGGCCATAGAGAGGCTTTTATTCTCTATTTTGGTTAGGCCAAGGTGTGACTAGGGTGGGCATTCTATGTTCATTTTCTATGTTTTGGATTTCTGTGTTGTTTGGCCGGGTGTGGTTCTCAATCAGAGGCAGCTGTCTATCGTTTTTTTTTAAACTTGGTTTCCATTGAACACACCATACAAATAAAGATATTTTAATTCATTATAGGAAGAGTGCCTTGGTTCTCCTTTTTTTATGTTTCCTAATGTTTGTTGATTTAATATGGATACAGATATACAGCTGTTCTGTTCCAAGACTATGGTGCCACTACAGTGCCACTACAGTGCCACAAGACTACAGTGCCACAAGACTACAGTGCCACTACAGTGCCACTACAGTGCCACAAGGCTACAGTGCCACAAGACTACAGTGCCACTACAGTACCACTACAGTGCCACTACAGTGCCACAAGACTACAGTGCCACTACAGTGCCACTACAGTGCCACAAGGCTACAGTGTCACAAGACTACAGTGTCACAAGACTACAGTGCCACAAGACTACAGTGCCACAAGACCACAGTGCCACAAGACTACAGTGCGACAAGACTACAGTGCCACTACAGTGCCATAGGACTACAGTGCCACAAGACTACAGTGCCACTACAGTGCCACTAAAGTGCCACAAGGCTACAGTGCCACAAGACTACAGTGCCACTACAGTGCCACTACAGTGCCACTACAGTGCCACAAGACTACAGTGCCACTACAGTGCCACTACAGTGCCACAAGGCTACAGTGTCACAAGACTACAGTGCCACAAGACTACAGTGCCACAAGACCACAGTGCAACAAGACTACAGTGCCACAAGACTACAGTGCCACTACAGTGCCACAAGACTACAGTGCCACAAGACTACAGTGCCACTACAGTGCCACAAGACTACAGTGCCACTACAGTGCCACTGCAGTGCCACTACAGTTCCACAAGACTACAGTGCCACTACAGTGCCACAAGACTACAGTGCCACAAGACTACAGTGCCACAAGACTACAGTGCCACAAGACCACAGTGCCACAAGACTACAGTGCCACAAGACTACAGTGCCACTACAGTGCCACAAGACTACAGTGCCACAAGACTACAGTGCCACTACAGTGCCACTAAAGTGCCACAAGGCTACAGTGCCACAAGACTACAGTGCCACTACAGTGCCACTACAGTGCCACTACAGTGCCACAAGACTACAGTGCCACTACAGTGCCACTACAGTGCCACAAGGCTACAGTGTCACAAGACTACAGGGCCACAAGACTACAGTGCCACAAGACTACAGTGCCACAAGACCACAGTGCCACAAGACTACAGTGCCACAAGACTACAGTGCCACTACAGTGCCACAAGACTACAGTGCCACAAGACTACAGTGCCACTACAGTGCCACAAGACTACAGTGCCACTACAGTGCCACTGCAGTGCCACTACAGTTCCACAAGACTACAGTGCCACTACAGCGCCACTACAGTGCCACTGCAGGGCCACTACAGTGCCACAAGACTACAGTGCCACTACAGTGCCACTACAGTGCCACTACAGTGCCACTACAGTGCCACAAGACTACAGTGCCACAAGACTACAGTGCCACTACAGTGCCACTACAGTGCCACAAGCAGTGCCACAAGACTACAGTGCCACTACAGTGCCACAAGACTACAGTGCCACTACAGTGCCACTACAGTGCCACAAGACTACAGTGCCACAAGACTACAGTGCCACTACAGTGCCACTACAGTGCCACTGCAGTGCCACAAGACTACAGTGCCACTACAGTGCCACAAGACTACAGTGCCACTACAGTGCCACTACAGTGCCACAAGACTACAGTGCCACAAGACTACAGTGCCAATACAGTGCCACTACAGTGCCACTGCAGTGCCACAAGACTACAGTGCCACAAGACTACAGTGCCACTACAGTGCCACAAGACTACAGTGCCACAAGACTACAGTGCCACTACAGTGCCACTACAGTGCCACAAGACTACAGTGCCACTACAGTGCCACAAGACTACAGTGCCACTACAGTGCCACAAGACTACAGTGCCACAAGACTACAGTGCCACTACAGTGCCACAAGACTACAGTGCCACTACAGTGCCACTACAGTGCCACAAGACTACAGTGCCACTACAGTGCCACAAGACTACAGTGCCACAAGACTACAGTGCCACTACAGTGCCACAAGACTACAGTGCCACTACAGTGCCACTACAGTGCCACTGCAGTGCCACAAGACTACAGTGCCACTACAGTGCCAGTACAGTGCCACTACAGTGCCACTACAGTGCCACAAGACTACAGTGCCACAAGACTACAGTGCCACTACAGTGCCACAAGATTACTACCACTTTGATTTGTTATTATCCTAAGCCTCATTTTAAAATAGTATCTTTCAAAAACAAAACCAACTCAACATTGCAAAAGTTTGCATTTCTACCCGAAATCATCATCATCATCAGTCTTCCATCTTCGACCACCTGACAATCAGCTAGCAACACTGGATGTGTTTTGAATAAAACTTGAGAGAACGTGTCTCCCCCCAGACTCACCTGGCATTAATCACAGGTGGTGTAATATGCTTTAGTCATTGTTATGCAGCAGGTCCTAGCCGTTAGCTGCCGTTAGCTGCTGATGTCTGATAAGGATGTATGTCCCTTCCGGGCCTCCGTACGTCTGTCTGCACAGGAAGACCAATAATAAAAGAAAAGGCCAGAGCTCTGATAAATGACAATAGGCGGAATACAAAATGTCACCCTATTCCTTATATATTGCCCAATGGTCAAAAGTAGCGCACTATATAGTGAATAAGGTGCTATTTCAGACACACCCTATACCACCACCCTCCACTTCTACCTGGGCCATTGCTTTTTTTCTTCTCAGAATCAATTAGATTTTTTCTTTTTAATGACGGTGTGATGATGATGCATGTGGGTCTACTAAGACATGAATGGGATATGAAAGGTCTCTGAGAGCTAGACAAATGACTACCATTATTTCACCAATCAGAGAGGCGGGGCCCTCTATATGTTCTAATTTGAATGGTAATAACATTCTGAATTGCTTTTGTCCTACCAGGACACTGCCTCCATTGACATGCAGCCTGGCAAGGTAACCTTGAGTTCACTAACCCAGACTCTAAGGATGCAGCCTAAATAACAACCCATTACCTATGTAGTGCACTACTTTTGACCAGAGCCGTATGGGCCCTGATCAATGCACCAGTCAAAGGTAGAGGACTATAAGGAATAGGGTTCCATTTTGGGATAGAAAGGTTAAATCCCCATCCAGGATATTGGCCTGTAATTACATGACAAGACAGAAAGATGAGAACACTACTAAGCTGTAGCTCCTTCTTTACCGTAACGTAACAGGGGGAGTAGGGCTCAACTGGTCTCAAACGTTACTGTAACGTATCAGGAGGAGTAGGGCTCTACTGGTCTCAGACGTTACTGTAACGTAACAGGAGGAGTAGGGCTCTAGTGGTCTCAGACGTTACTGTAACGTATCGGGGAGGGAGATGCTCTAGTGGTCTCAGACGTTACTGTAACGTAACAGGGAGGGAGATGCTCTAGTGGTCTCAGACGTTACTGTAACGTAACAGGAGGAGTAGGGCTCTACTGGTCTCAGACGTTACTGTAACGTATCAGGAGGAGTAGGGCTCTAGTGGTCTCAGACGTTACTGTAACGTAACAGGAGGAGTAGGGCTCTACTGGTCTCAGACGTTACTGTAACATAACAGGGGGAGTAGGGCTCTACTGGTCTCAGACGTTACTGTAACGTAACAGGAGGAGTAGGGCTCTACTGGTCTCAGACGTTACTGTAACGTATCAGGAGGAGTAGGGCTCTACTGGTCTCAGACGTTACTGTAACGTAACAGGAGGAGTAGGGCTCTACTGGTCTCAGACGTTACTGTAACGTAACAGGGGGAGTAGGGCTCTACTGGTCTCAGACGTTACTGTAACGTATCAGGAGGAGTAGGGCTCTAGAGGTCTCAGACGTTACTGTAACGTAACAGGAGGAGTAGGGCTCTACTGGTCTCAGACGTTACTGTAACGTAACAGGGGGAGTAGGGCTCTACTGGTCTCAGACGTTACTGTAACGTAACAGGAGGAGTAGGGCTCTACTGGTCTCAGACGTTACTGTAACGTAACAGGGGGAGTAGGGCTCTACTGGTCTCAGACGTTACATTAATGTAACAGGTTACTGATGTCTGGACTGTACAGGTTACTGATGTCTGGACTGTACAGGTTACTGATGTCTGGACTGATGTCTGGACTGATGTCTGGACTCTACAGGTTACTGATGTCTGGACTGATGTCTGGACTGTACAGGTTACTGATGTCTGGACTGATGTCTGGACTGTACAGTTTACTGATGTCTGGACTGTACAGGTTACTGATGTCTGGACTGTACAGGTTACTGATGTCTGGACTGTACAGGTTACTGATGTCTGGACTGATGTCTGGACTGTACAGGTTACTGATGTCTGGACTGTACAGGTTACTGATGTCTGGACTGTACAGGTTACTGATGTCTGGACTGATGTCTGGACTGTACAGGTTACTGATGTCTGGACTCTACAGGTTACTGATCAACCCCAATGCACCATCAACCCCAATGCACCATCAACCCCAATGCACCATCAACCCCAATGCACCATCAACCCCAATGCACCATCAACCCCAATGCACCATCAACCCCAATGTACCATCAACCCCAATGCACCATCAACCCCAATGCACCATCAACCCCAATGCACCAACAGGAACCCCAAGTCACCATCTACCCCAATGCACCATCAACCCCAATGCACCATCAACCCCAATGAACCATCAACCCCAATGCACCATCAACCTCAATGCATCATCAACCCCAATGCACCATCAACCTCAATGCACCATCAACCCCAATGCACCATCAACCCCAATGCACTATCAACCCCAACGCACCATCAACCCCAATGCACCTTCAACCCCAATGCACCATCAACCCCAATGCACCATCAACCCCAATGCACCATCAACCCCAATGCACCATCAACCCCAATGCACCATCAACCCTAATGCACCATCAACCCCAATGCACCAACAGGAACCCCAATGCACCATCAACCCCAATGCACCATCAACCCCAATGCACCATCAACCCCAATGCACCATCAACCCCAATGCACCATCAACCCCAATGCACCATCAACCCCAATGCACCATCAACCCCAATGCACCATCAACCCCAATGCACTATCAACCCCAACGCACCATCAACCCCAATGCACCTTCAACCCCAATGCACCATCAACCCCAATGCACCATCAACCCCAATGCACCATCAACCTCAATGCATCATCAACCCCAATGCACCATCAACCTCAATGCACCATCAACCCCAATGCACCATCAACCCCAATGCACTATCAACCCCAACGCACCATCAACCCCAATGCACCTTCAACCCCAATGCACCATCAACCCCAATGCACCATCAACCCCAATGCACCATCAACCCCAATGCACCATCAACCCCAATGCACCATCAACCCTAATGCACCATCAACCCCAATGCACCAACAGGAACCCCAATGCACCATCAACCCCAATGCACCATCAACCCCAATGCACCATCAACCCCAATGCACCATCAACCCCAATGCACCATCAACCCCAATGCACCATCAACCCCAATGCACCATCAACCCCAATGCACCATCAACCCCAATGCACTATCAACCCCAACGCACCATCAACCCCAATGCACCTTCAACCCCAATGCACCATCAACCCCAATGCACCATCAACCCCAATGCACCATCAACCCCAATGCACCATCAACCCCAATGCACCATCAACCCCAACACACTATCAACCCCAATGCACCATCAACCCCAATGCATCATCAACCCCAATGCACCATCATCCCCAATGCACCATCAACCCCAATGCACCATCAACCCCAATGCACCAACAGGAACCCCAATGCACCATCAACCCCAAAGCACCATCAACCCCAATTAACCATCAACCCCAATGCACCATCAACCCCAATGAACCATCAACCCCAATGCACAATTAACCTCAACGCACCATCAACTCCAATGCACCATCAACCCCAATGCACCATCAACCCCAATGCACCATCAACCCCAACGCACCATCAACCCCAATGCATCATCAACCCCAATGCACCATCAACCCCAATGCACCATCAACCCCAATGTACCATCAACCCCAATGCACCATCAACCCCAATGCACCATCAACCCCAATGCACCAACAGGAACCCCAATGCACCATCTACCCCAATGCACCATCAACCCCAATGCACCATCAACCCCAATATACCATCAACCCCAATGCACCATCAACCCCAATGCACCATCAACCCCAATGCACCATCAACCCCAATGCACCATCAACACCAATGCACCATCAACCCCAATGCACTATTAACCACAATGCACCATCAACCCCAATGCACCATCAACCCCAATGCACCATCAACCCCAATGCACCATCAACCCTAATGCCCCATCAACCCCAATGCACCATCAACCCCAATGCACCATCAACCCCAATGCACCATCAACCTCAATGCACCATCAACCCCAATGCACTATTAACCACAATGCACCATCAACCCCAATGCACCATCAACCCCAATGCACCATCAACCCCAATGCACCATCAACCCCAATGCACCATCAACCCCAATGCACCATCAACCCCAATGCACTATTAACCACAATGCACCATCAACCCCAATGCACCATCAACCCCAATGCACCATCAACCCCAATGCACCATCAACCCCAATGCACCATCAACCCCAATGCACCATCAACCCCAATGCACCATCAACCCCAATGCACCATCAACCCCAATGCACCATCAACCCCAATGCACCATCAACACCAATGCACCATCAACCCCAATGCACCATCAACACCAATGCACTATTAACCACAATGCACCATCAACCCCAATGCACCATCAACCCCAATGCACCATCAACCCCAATGCACCATCAACCCCAATGCACCATCAACCCCAATGCACCATCAACCCCAATGCACTATTAACCACAATGCACCATCAACCCCAATGCACCATCAACCCCAATGCACCATCAACCCCAATGCACCATCAACCCCAATGCACCAACAGGAACCCCAATGCACCATCAACCCCAATGCACCAACAGGAACCCCAATGCACCATCAACCCCAATGCACCAACAGGAACCCCAATGCACCATCTACCCCAATGCACCATCAACCCCAATGTACCATCAACCCCAATGCACCATCAACCCCAATGCACCATCAACCCCAATGCACCAACAGGAACCCCAATGCACCATCAACCCCAATGCACCATCAACCCCAATGCACCATCAACCCCAACGCACCATCAACCCCAATGCACCATCAACCCCAATGCACCATCAACCCCAATGCACCATCAACCCCAATGCACCATCAACCCCAACGCACCATCAACCCCAACGTACCATCAACCCCAATGCACCATCAACCCCAACGCACCATCAACCCCAATGCACCATCAACCCCAATGCACCATCAACCCCAATGCACCATCAACCCCAATGCACCATCAACCCCAACGCACCATCAACCCCAATGCACCATCAACCCCAATGCACCATCAACCCCAATGCACCATCAACCCCAACGCACCATCAACCCCAATGCACCATCAACCCCAATGCACCATCAACCCCAATGCACCATCAACCCCAATGCACCATCAACCCCAACGCACCATCAACCCCAATGCACCATCAACCCCAATGCACCATCAACCCCAACGCACCATCAACCCCAATGCACCATCAACCCCAATGCACCATCAACCCCAATGCACCATCAACCCCAACGCACCATCAACCCCAATGCACCATCAACCCCAGTGCACCAACAGGAACCCCAATGCACCATCTACCCCAATGCACCAACAGGAACCCCAATGCACCATCTACCCCAATGCACCATCAACCCCAATGTACCATCAACCCCAATGCACCATCAACCCCAATGCACCATCAACCCCAATGCACCATCAACCCCAATGCACCATCAACCCCAATGCACCAACAGGAACCCCAATGCACCATCTACCCCAATGCACCATCAACCCCAATGCACCAACAGGAACCCCAATGCACCATCTACCCCAATGCACCATCAACCCCAATGCACCAACAGGAACCCCAATGCACCATCTACCCCAATGCACCATCAACCCCAATGCACCAACAGGAACCCCAATGCACCATCAACCCCAATGCACCATCAACCCCAATGCACCATCAACCCCAATGCACCATCAACCCCAATGCACCATCAACCCCAATGCACCATCAACCCCAATGCACCATCAACCCCAATGCACCATCAACCCCAATGCACCATCAACCCCAATGCACCATCAACCCCAATGCACCAACAGGAACCCCAATGCACCATCAACCCCAATGCACCATCAACCCCAATGCACTATTAACCACAATGCACCATCAACCCCAATGCACCATCAACCCCAATGCACCATCAACCCCAATGCACCATCAACCCCAATGCACCATCAACCCCAATGCACCCTCAACCCCAATGCACCATCAACCCCAACGCACCATCAACCCCAATGCACCATCAACCCCAACGCACCATCAACCCCAACGCACCATCAACCCCAATGCACCATCAACCCCAATGCACCATCAACCCCAATGCACCATCAACCCCAATGCACCAACAGGAACCCCAATGCACCATCAACCCCAATGCACCAACAGGAACCCCAATGCACCATCAACCCCAATGCACCATCAACCCCAATGCACCATCAACCCCAATGCACCATCAACCAAGAGAAACTCATGAGAAAAATGAAAAAGGCAAAAGGAAACAACAATGTAATAAAAACAAATGACATGAATGACTAGGACTAACTAAAATCATAACAGCCCAGAAGAATGATGGTCAAAGATAAAAGTATCAAAAATAAAGTCAAAAATAAAGTCAAAATAAAACAGAACAAAAAGTAAGTTTGAATGACACTGAGGGGGCAGTGTTTTTACAATTAACGTCGGTTTGCCTGAGGCTGATGCCGTGCAGGTGTTTGTACACATGCATAGACACACACTCTCGTTCACATGCACGGACACACACACACATGTAAATAGTGCCAGACTTGCACTCCAACATATGCAGTTGGCCTTGCTGTTATAACTTACTTTTGTTCTGTTTTATTTTATCTTTATTTTTGACTTTATTTTTTTAATAGTTTTATCTTTGACCATCATTCTATCTCCCGCCCAGCAACTCCACTCCCACTTGTCTCCAATTCCACATCCCAACCATCAGCTTCCCTCAGCCCATCCCATCAGCTTCCCTCAGCCCATCCCATCAGCTTCCCTCAGCCCATCCCATCAGCTTCCCTCAGCCCATCCCATCAGCTTCCCTCAGCCCATCCCATCAGCTTCCCTCAGCCCATCCCATCAGCTTCCCTCAGCCCATCCCATCAGCTTCCCTCAGCTCATCCCATCAGCTTCCCTCAGCCCATCCCATCAGCTTCCCTCAGCCCATCCCATCAGCTTCCCTCAGCCCATCCCATCAGCTTCCCTCAGCCCATCCCATCAGCTTCCCTCAGCCCATCCCATCAGCTTCCCTCAGCCCATCCCATCAGCTTCCCTCAGCCCATCCCATCAGCTTCCCTCAGCCCATCCCATCAGCTTCCCTCAGCCCATCCCATCAGCTTCCCTCAGCCCATCCCATCAGCTTCCCTCAGCCCATCCCATCAGCTTCCCTCAGCCCATCCCATCAGCTTCCCTCAGCCCATCCCATCAGCTTCCCTCAGCCCATCCCATCAGCTTCCCTCAGCCCATCCCATCAGCTTCCCTCAGCCCATCCCATCAGCTTCCCTCAGCCCATCCCATCAGCTTCCCTCAGCCCATCCCATCAGCTTCCCTCAGCCCATCCCATCAGCTTCCCTCAGCCCATCCCATCAGCTTCCCTCAGCCCATCCCATCAGCTTCCCTCAGCCCATCCCATCAGCTTCCCTCAGCCCATCCCATCAGTTTCCCTCAGCCCATCCCATCTATCTTCACTGGCCTCTTTGAATATACACTATCGTTCAATAGTTTGGAGTCACTTATAAAGGTCCTTGTTTTTGAAAGAAAAGCAAAAAAAAATTGTCCATTAAAATACCATCAAATTGATCAGAAATACAGTGTAGACATTGTTAATGTTGTAAATGACTATTGTAGCTGGAAACGGCTGATTTCTAATGGAATATCTACATAGGTGTAGAGAGGCCCATTATCAGCAATCATCACTCCTGTGTTCCAATGGCACGTTGTGTTAACTAATCCAAGTTTATTATTTTAAAAGTATAATTGATCATTGGAAAACCCTTTGCAATCCTGTTAGCGCAGCTGAAAACTGTTGTCCTGATTAAAGAAGCAATTAAACGGGCCTTCTTTAGACTAGTTGAGTATCTGGAGAATCAGCATTTGTGGGTTCGATTATAGGCTGAAAATGGCCAGAAAACAAAGAACTTTCTCCTGAAACTCGTCAGTTTATTCTTGTTCTAGAAATGAAGGCTATTCCATGCGATAAATTGCCAAGAATCTGAAGATCTCGTACAACGCTGTGTACTACTCCCTTCACAGAAAAGCTCAAACTGGCGCTAACCAGAATTGAAAGAGGAGTGGGAGGCCCCGGTGCACAACTGAGCAAGAGGACAAGTACATTAGAGTGTCTAGTTTGAGAAACAGACGCTTCACAAGTCCTCAACTGGCAGCTTCATTAAATAGTACCCACAAAACCCCAGTCTCAACGTCAACAGTGAAGAGGCGACTCTGGGACGCTGGCCCTCTAGGCAGAGTTCCTCCGTCCAATGTCTGTGTTCTTTTGCCCATCTTAATCTTTTATTTTTATTGGTCAGTCTGGCTTTGTAGTTGCAACTCTGCCTAGAAGGCCAGCATCTCGGAGTCACCTCTTCACTGTTGACGTTGAGACTGGGGTCTCTATCTGGGTCTATAACTGGGTCTATAGCTGGGTCTCTAGCTGGGTCTATAACTTGGTCTACTATTATTGTTAGGAATTTTATGAAGAGAAGCGTTGAATATTTCTGTGAGGTGTGACATCCATTTCTTCTTCACATCTGTTATCCTATCTATAATCTGACACAGCAATACCATCCACTAGCAGAATGACAAGACAGGTCCTCACCAGCAACCAACAGGTCAGGGTGGGGATGGTGGAACATACACAATAAAATAGGAGGAAATCTGTTCTGAAATAAATAGCAATGTTGAAATAAGAGAGAGAGAGAGAGTGAGAGAGAGAGAGAGAGAGAGAGAGAGAGAGAGAGAGAGAGATAGAGAGAGATAGAGAGAGAGAGAGAGAGAGAGAGAGAGAGAGAGAGAGAGAGAGAGAGATAGAGAGAGAGAGAGAGAGAGAGAGAGAGAGACGTGTGTGTTCCTTTGGGACCCATTTAGCTCTGCTGGGGGAGTGGAAGCTGAAAGCTGTTATGTGAGGATGAGGACTGGTGACTAACTTGTACCTCTGGAGAATGAAATGAGAGTCCATTTTCCCTGACAGTATGCAGCACGCCAGTGCACACAAACACACACATACACACAGAGCACACACAGAGCACACACACAGAGCACACACAGAGCACACACACAGAGCACACACAGAGCACACACACACACAGCAACAACAGTACATCTCCCTCTCAATGGTGATGACAGATGGTGTTACTCCTAAATGATATCAGCAGAAATATCTACACAACGAAATCCTCCTATCATAACAGCTCTGGTGGTCAGACTAATGACCACTAATACACTCTCTCTCTATTCTATAATCATTTACTCGGAAGGTAGAACAAATGTTTACGTCCATCTCTCTGTATCGTCGGGAGAGTGATGGGTGTGGAGTCAGACGCAGAGAGCAGAAGGTAGACGGGAAAAAATGCTTTAATGTCCTCAATCACAGTAACAGGTACAAACATGGCTGAAGCCCAAAACACAGGCGCAACAAACCCAAACCCACTGTTACCAAGATACCGGACAGCGAAACCCCAAACCCACTGTTACCAAGATACCGGACAGCGAAACCCCAAACCCACTGTTACCAAGATACCGGACAGCAAAACCCAAACCCACTGTTACCAAGATACCGGACAGCGAAAACCAAAACCCACTGTTACCAAGATACCGGACAGCAAAACCCAAACCCACTGTTACCAAGATACCGGACAGCGAAAACCAAAACCCACTGTTACCAAGATACCGGACAGCGAAAACCAAAACCCACTGTTACCAAGATACCGGACAGCGAAAACCAAAACCCACTGTTACCAAGATACCGGACAGCGAAAACCAAAACCCACTGTTACCAAGATACCGGACAGCGAAAACCAAAACCCACTGTTACCAAGATACCGGACAGTGAAAACCCAAACCCACTGTTACCAAGATACCGGACAGGGAAAGCCAAAACCCACTGTTACCAAGATACCGGACAGCGAAAACCAAAACCCACTGTTACCAAGATACCGGACAGCGAAAACCCAAACCCACTGTTACCAAGATACCGGACAGCGAAAACCCAAACCCACTGTTACCAAGATACCGGACAGCAAAACCCCAATCCCACTGTTACCAAGATACCGGACAGCGAAATCCCAAACCCACTGTTACCAAGATACCGGACAGCGAAAACCCAAACCCACTGTTACCAAGATACCGGACAGCGAAAACCCAAACCCACTGTTACCAAAATACAGGCGCAACAAAACCCAAACCCACTGTTACCAAGATACCGGACAGCGAAAACCCAAACCCACTGTTACCAAGATACCGGACAGCGAAAACCCAAAACCCAATGTTACTAAGATACCGGACAGCGAAAACCCAAACCCACTGTTACCAAGATACCGGACAGCGAAAACCCAAAACCCAATGTTACTAAGATACCGGACAGCGAAAACCCAAACTCACTGTTACCAAGATACCGGACAGCGAAAACCCAAAACCCAATGTTACCAAGATACCGGACAGCGAAAACCCAAAACCCAATGTTACTAAGATACCGGACAGCGAAAACCCAAACCCACTGTTACCAAGATACCGGACAGCGAAAACCCAAAACCCAATGTTACCAAGATACCGGACAGCGAAAACCCAAACCCACTGTTACCAAGATACCGGACAGCGAAAACCCAAAAGAACACAAACACCACTAACGTAGAATAACCACAAGCCCGCACAAACACCAGCGGGCTAAACAAACTTAAATATCCCATCCCACAACCCCAACAAGGAACAGGTGAAAACAATTAGACAAAAACAAACGAAAAGGAAAAAGGGATCGGTGGCAGCTAGACGACCGCCGAGCGCCACCCGAGCAGGAAGGGGAGCCACCTTCAGTGGCAGCTAATAGACCGGCGACAACGACCGCCGAGCGCCACCCGAGCAGGAAGGGGAGCCACCTTCGGTGGTATTCGTGACACACGTTCTATTGAATGTTAAGTATTTGGCCCTCAGAATGCGTCAGGAATACACAGAGTGAGACCACTAGCCCAAAACATTTCTGAAATCCCAAGTTGTATTGGAATACCCATACTAACGTACAGTAAAACTACGTACTTACTGACTATAGACTACATACTATGTACTCTACATTTAGTTCATTTTAGTATACGGCAAAAGAACGGAAATCGTTTCAGTTGAACGTACCAGCGTTTCGCCTGTCCACCCGGAAGTTGATAGTGTTGCTATGCAACGTCTTGCTAGCTTGTTAGCACAATAAATGACTAGCTAGATATTTTACGATTTTACGTGTGTTCTATTTTACGTGTGTTCTAAATATTTGATCTGGAGCGCCAGAGTGCACCCTGGGCATTCATAAATCCAGAGGGTTGTCACATTGTCCGTTTGTAAATTCAGAACGTTTCACTCATGGAGCGTTCAAATCAAATCAAATCAAATCAAATTTATTTATTTAGCCCTTCGTACATCAGCTGATATCTCAAAGTGCTGTACAGAAACCCAGCCTAAAACCCCAAACAGCAAGCAATGCAGGTGTAGAAGCACGGTGGCCGGGAAAAACTCCCTAGAAAGGCCAAAACCTAGGAAGAAACCTAGAGAGGAACCAGGCTATGTTCAGAGCGTACACTGGACACTATGTGTGCTCTGTGTGTGTGTGCACTGTGTGTGTGTGTGTGTGTGCACTGTGTGTGTGCTCTGTGTATGCGTGTGTGTGTGTGCACTGTGTGTGTGTGTGTGCGTGCACTGTGTGTGTGCTCTGCGTGTGCTCTGTGTGTGTGCTCTGTGTGTGCTCTGTGTGTGCACTGTGTGTGTGCTCTGTGTGTGCACTGTGTGTGTGCTCTGTGTGTGCACTATGTGTGTGCTCTGTGTGTGCACTGTGTGTATGTGTGTGTTTGCGTGCACTGTGTGTGTGCTCTGTGTGTGCACTGTGTGTGTGTGTGTGTGTGTGCGTGCACTGTGTGTGTGCTCTGTGTGTGCTCTGTGTGTGCTCTGCGTGTGTGCACTGTGTGTGTGCACTGTGTGTGTGCTGTGTGTGTGCTCTGTGTGTGCACTGTGTGTATGTGCACTGGCGTGCTGCATACTGTCAGGGAAAATGGACTCTCATTCTCCAGAGGTACAAGTTAGTGAGTTGGTATGATTAGTGAGGTTAGTATGCTAGGTGAGGTTAGTGAGGTTAGTATGCTAGGTGAGGTTAGTGAGGTTAGTATGCTAGGTGAGGTTAGTGAGGTTAGTATGCTAGGTGAGGTTAGTGAGGTTAGTATGCTAGGTGAGGTTAGTGAGGTTAGTATGGTTAGTGAGGTTAGTGAGGTTAGTATGCTAGGTGAGGTTAGTGAGGTTAGTGAGGTTAGTGAGGTTAGTATGCTAGGTGAGGTTAGTGAGGTTAGTATACTAGGTGAGGTTAGTGAGGTTAGTATGCTAGGTGAGGTTAGTGAGGTTAGTATGCTAGGTGAGGTTAGTGAGGTTAGTATGGTTAGTGAGGTTAGTGAGGTTAGTATGCTAGGTGAGGTTAGTGAGGTTAGTATGCTAGGTGAGGTTAGTGAGGTTAGTATGCTAGGTGAGGTTAGTGAGGTTAGTATTGTTAGTGAGGTTAGTGAGGTTAGTGAGGTTAGTGAAGTTAGTGAAGTTAGTATGCTAGGTGAGGTTAGTGAGGTTAGTATGCTAGGTGAGGTTAGTGAGGTTAGTATGGTTAGTGAGGTTAGTGAGTTGGTATGGTTAGTGAGGTTAGTGAGGTTAGTATGGTTAGTGTGATTAGTGTGGTTAGTGAGGTTAGTATGATTAGTGAGGTTAGTGAGGTTAGTATGGTTAGTGAGGTCAGTATGGTTAGTGAGGTCAGTATGGTTAGTGAGGTTTGTATGGTTAGTATGGTTAGTGAGGTTAGTGAGGTTAGTGAGGTTAGTGAGGTTAGTATGGTTAGCATGGTTAGTGAGGTTAGTATGGTTAGTGAGGTTAGTATAGTTAGTGAGGTTAGTGAGGTTAGTATAGTTCGTGAGGTTAGTATGGTTAGTATGGTTAGTATGGTTAGTGAGGTTAGTATGGTTAGTGAGATTAGTGAGATTAGTATGGTAAAGGAATACCCCCCTGAAATGGACAAAAATGAATGGCAACATATTGGCATTGGACAAACCATATACACGATGGCCAATACCACCCAATGTGGCGTTGATTCATGCAAAGTATATTGCAAATGCCATATGGCAATTGCCAGTTGTAACACTTCAAAAATCCAACAGGGGGCAAGTGCGCTCCAACGGGGTTTTTCACATTGGAAATGCAACCCAAGTCAATATCCAAAAGCAAAATTTTGAAAAAATGATTTTTTTGTCAAAAACTTATCACCACTTAAAAAAGTGCTTTCTGGACCGTTTTTTCGAAATTCTTTCGATTTTTTTGTCAATTACACATGTGTAAGAACTGTATGAATATACTTTTGTCCAATTTTTTTTTTTTTTAATTACATGCGCATAAGGCACATGTTTTGTTCATTTGCAATATGATTTCATAGGAAGTCAAAAGTCAAAAGTCAAAAATGTCAAAATTTTGTAAAAAACTTCACACATCCTTAAAAAAAGTGCTTTCTGGACCGTTTTTCAAAATTCTTTCGATTTTTGTATCAATTACACATGTATAAGAACTGTATCAACATACTTTAGTCATACTTTATTATCATATATATATTTTTTTTTTTTACTTGTGCATAAGGCATATGTTTTCTCCATTTGTAATAGGATTTCATAGGAAGTCAAAAGTCAAAAGTCAAAAATGTCAAAATTTTATAAAAAACTTCACACACCCTTAAAAGGTGCTTTCTGGACCGTTTTTCAAAATTCTTTCGAATTTTGTGTCAATTACACACGTATAAGAACTGTATCAACATACTTTATTCGTATTTTATTATCATAATTATTTTTTTTTTTTTTACTTGTGCATAAGGCACATGTTTTGTCCATTTGCAATATGATTTAATAGGAAGTCAAAAGTCGAAAATTAGATTTTTTTTTTAAACTTTAAAAACTAAAAAAAGTGCTTTCTGGACCGTTTTTCGAAATTGTTTCGATTTTAAGACAATTAATCATGTGTAAGAAGTGTATGAATATACTTTTGTAAAATGTTATTATCATAATTTTTTTTTTAACTTGTGCATAAGGAACATGATTTGTCCATTTGCAATATGATTTCATAGGAAGTCAAAAGTCAAAGTCAAAAGTCAATTTTTTGGGGGCCAAAATTGACTGAACTGATGAACTCGGGATGGCCGGGCAGTGATAGTTGTTCATTTCCATCACTCGTTGTGTTGATTTCATCATGTCCATTTGGTGATGTTTTTTCACTATAGAATCATATTGCAAATGCACGTGCATTTGCAATATGTTTCAATGGGCATTTACCATCACGAATTTGTCATGCTATAAAAATCCTGCAGGAATGTGAAATTTACTGGCCCAATGAACTCGGGATGGCTTTGCAGTGATTCTGGTTCATCTCAATCACTCGTTAGGGTTGATTTCAGAATGTCACTTTGGTGATGTTTTTTCACTATAGAATCATATTGCAAATGCGTGTGCATTGTTGTGCAACTGGTAACCCAAAAATAAAAATATGGTGATTTCATTATGTCCATTTGTTTATGTTTTCTTACTTTTGAAAAGTCACTGTGCATTTGCAATGTGGTTCAATGGGCATGTACCATCACGAATTTGGCATGCTCAAAATTCAAACTATACTTTGCTCAAACTATACTTTTGTCAACTTGTATTATCATATTATCATAGCATATGTTTTGTCCATTTGCAATATGATTTCATAGGAAGTCAAAAGTCAAAGTCAAAAGTAAATTTTTTGGGGGGCCAAAATTGACTGAACTGATGAACTCGGGATGGCCGGGCAGTGATAGTTGTTCATTTCCATCACTCGTTGTGTTGATTTCATCATGTCCATTTGGTGATGTTTTTCCACCATTGAATCATATTGCAAATGCACGTGCATTGTTGTGCAACTGGTAAACCAAAAATAAAAAAATGGTGATTTCATTATGTCCATTTGTTTATGTTTCCTTACTTTTTTAAAGTCACTGTGCATTTGCAATATGTTTTAATGGGCAGGTACCATCACGAATTTGTCATGCTATAAAAATCCTGCAGGATTGTGAAATTGACTGGTCCGGTGGACTCGGGGTGGCTTTGCAGTGATTCTGGGTCATCTCAATTGCTCGTTAGGGTTGATTTCAGAGTGTCACTTTGGTGATGTTTTTTCACTATAGAATCATATTGCAAATGCACATGCATTGTTGTGCAACTGGTAACCGAAAAAAAAAAATGGTGATTTCATTATGTCCATTTGTTTATGTTTCCTTACTTTTTCAAAGTCACTGTGCATTTGCAATATGTTTTAATGGGCAGGTACCATCACGAATTTGTCATGCTATAAAAATCCTGCAGGAATGTGAAATTGACTGGCCCGGTGGACTCGGGATGGCTGGGCAGTGATTCTGGGTCATCTCAATTGCTCGTTAGGGTTGATTTCAGAATGTCACTTTGGTGATGTTTTTTCACTATAGAATCATATTGCAAATGCACGTGCAACTGGTAATCCAAAAATAAAAAAAATGGTGATTTCATTATGTCCATTTGTTTATGTTTCCTTACTTTTTCAAAGTCACTGTGCATTTGCAATATGTTTTAATGGGCAGGTACCATCACGAATTTGTCATGCTATAAAAATCCTGCAGGAATGTGAAATTGACTGGCCCGATGAACTCGGGATGGCTTTGCAGTGATTCTGGTTCATCTCAATCGCTCGTTAGGGTAGATTTCAGAATGTCGCTTTTGGTGATGGTACCTCACTGTTTAAACATATTGCAAATGAACAAGAGTCAAGTGGACAAGAGTCCATCAGTCAATTAGATATCATTCTGACACCAAACTGATACAAACTGACACCAAACCCACTTTTTCCAACTCGTTTAGTAGCCAACTATTACATACTTCAGAGCTGGCCCAAAATTCACAACGCCTTCGGTTTAAACCATAAAAAAAACATAAAACACGTAGTTACATTCTAGCTGCGGGTCCAAAGTTTCGGAACTCTAGGTCTGACGGTTCTTTTTTAGCTCGAACAAAGCTAACTATTGCAGCCACTGTCTGTCTCTACACACCCCAATACGTCCCTCCTTCCAAGTTGTGTTTTAGTGTGATTTTTTTTTCCTTAGATTTTTTTGGGGAAAAATTACTGATTTACAGTTCATGGGGGTTGCCTAATCACACATATGAAGTTTTGGAAAGATCAGACTTTTTTAACCCCTCGAAACAGCCCCTGAGACAACAATTATGACACTTCCGGTTGGCACAGGAAGCTATAAATCAACACATACCCTCATTGGGGTATGCTTTTACAGAATCCTGAGTTTTAAGTCTTTACGTTAAGAATTGACTGATTTACACAGGCTTGAATGCACTATGTCTATCAAACTGCAGGCAGGGTATGGGTAAACACTTTTAGGGTGATTTCAACCACTTCCGGTTGGTCCAGGAAGCTTAGAATCAACGCAGGTAGACCTCATAGTGGCCTGATGGACTGGTACCGAAGACAGGTTCATACGGCATTCATAACCCATATAGGCTTCAGGTTGAATTCAGGGGTGCAGCCAATGTATTCCTATGGGGAGAGATGTCACTGTAATCTGTGAGATCAAAAAACCCTGTTTTACTGTTAAGGATTAATGCCACACGGTCAAGGTTAGGCTTGCACAGATCGGGAGGACCTTAGGAACATTCCTGTGGTGGATTTTTTCTTCTCACCCTAACGGTTCTCTCACTGTCACCCAAAAGCAAATGACATTGTGGGGCAGGCTTCATTTTGGGCCTACTATTCTAATGGTCGCTGCGCCTAGACCGAGCGAGCTACGGACAAGCGGGATATCTCGTTGAACTCGGCACGGCCTAGGGATTATGTTAATGCCATTGCCTGCTCTCTGTGTCTTTAAGCACCGCACTTTGTCACTCCATCCTTGCTGTGTGTGTGTGTGTGAGAGCTTTTCTTTGACATCTGTTGGGAGAAATGACTGACTTACAGTTTATGGGGGTTGCCTAATCACACATATGAAGTTTTGAAAAGATCTGACCTTTTTAACCCTTGGAAACAGCCACTATGACACCATTTAAGGCACTTCTGGTTGGCACAGGAAGCTATAAATAAACTCATATCCTGATTGGGGTATGCCTTTACATAATCCTGAGTTTTAAGTCTTTACGTTAAGAACTGAGTTATTTACGGAGGGTTTAGTATGTGTGTGTTATTTCAGAAAATCATAGAAAATCACAGAAATCTCGCAGAGCTCCGCAGCACACTTTAAAAAGATTCGTATGAACACCCTGCAACTGGATCTGTAACCGTTGAAAAAAAACGCCTATTTGTGAACATCACCAATTTGTCGTTGTTCCGTTTCTCTTAAATGACGATAGATAAATGGCTGGTTCTTTTTTTATTGACACCGGAGGCTCCTTGACTTTGACCTGAAGTGGAAAAAGAATTTCTCTATTTCCATTTTGGACCTTTAATCCCAGAAAAATGGCCATAACTCAAAAACCGTTGAGGCCTAGACGCCATCTTGTTCGGGGCCAACTGCCCATTATGCCAAACCTACGCTCACCAAGTTTCGGCTTCGAAATATTTTCAGTTTTCGAAATAAGGCCCCGTCGTGATTCGTGATGTTTTGCCAATTTGCCATATGATTCCTTATGCCCTCTTGTGGGAATTTCCGGGACAGCGGAAAAATGGTCCAAAACTTGTGACGTCTATTAAGGGACCGTACATTTGCAATATGGACTTTCTCACTAACCATACACGAAATGCCAAAATGTTCCCTTAAGGTATGTTAGTGAGGTTAGTGAGGTTAGTATGGTTAGTGATGTTAGTATGGTTAGTGAGGTTAGTATGGTTAGTATGGTTAGTGAGATTGGTATGGTTAGTGAGGTTAGTATGATTAGTATAGTTAGTGAGGTTAGTGAGGTTAGTATGGTTAGTGAGGTTAGTGTGGTTAGTGAGGTTAGTATGGTTAGTGAGGTTAATGTGGTTAGTGAGGTTAGTATGGTTAGTGAGGTTAGTATGGTTAGTATGGTTAGTGAGGTTAGTATGGTTAGTGAGATTAGTGAGGTCAGTATGGTTAGTGAGGTTAGTGAGGTTAGTGATGTTAGTATGGTTAGTATGGTTAGTGATGTTAGTATGGTTAGTGAGGTTAATGAGGTTAGTATGGTTAGTGATGTTACTATGGTTAGTGAGATTAGTGAGGTCAGTATGGTTAGTGAGGTTAGTGAGGTTAGTGATGTTAGTGTGGTTAGTATGGTTAGTGAGGTTATTGTGGTTAGTGAGGTTAGTATGGTTAGTGATGTTACTATGGTTAGTGAGGTTAGTATGGTTACTGAGGTTATTGTGGTTAGTGAGGTTAGTATGGTTAGTGATGTTACTATGGTTAGTGAGGTTATTGTGGTTAGTGAGGTTAGTATGGTTAGTGATGTTACTATGGTTAGTGAGGTTAGTATGGTTAGTGAGGTTATTGTGGTTAGTGAGGTCAGTATGGTTAGTGAGGTTAGTATGGTTAGTGTGGTTAGTGATGTTACTATGGTTAGTGAGGTTAGTATGGTTAGTGAGGTTAGTATGGTTAGTATGGTTAGTATGGTTAGTGAGGTTAGTATGGTTAGTGAGGTTAGTATGGTTAGTGTGGTTAGTGAGGTTAGTATGGTTAGTATGGTTAGTATGGTTAGTATGGTTAGTGAGGTTAGTATGGTTAGTGTGGTTAGTGAGGTTAGTATGGTTAGTGAGGTTATTGTGGTTAGTGAGGTTAGTATGGTTAGTGATGTTACTATGGTTAGTGAGGTTAGTATGGTTAGTATGGTTAGTATGGTTAGTATGGTTAGTGAGGTTAGTATGGTTAGTGAGGTTAGTATGGTTAGTATGGTTAGTATGGTTAGTGATGTTAGTATGGTTAGTGAGGTTAGTATGGTTAGTATGGTTAGTATGGTTAGTATGGTTAGTGAGGTTAGTATGGTTAGTGAGGTTAGTATGGTTAGTGAGGTTAGTATGGTTAGTATGGTTAGTATGGTTAGTGATGTTAGTATGGTTAGTGAGGTTAGTATGGTTAGTATAGTTAGTGAGGTTAGTATGGTTGGTGAGGTTAGTATGGTTAGTGAGGTTAGTATGGTTAGTGAGGTTAGTGTGGTTAGTGATGTTACTATGGTTAGTGAGGTTATTGTGGTTAGTGAGGTTAGTATGGTTAGTGATATTACTATGGTTAGTGAGGTTATTGTGGTTAGTGAGGTTAGTATGGTTAGTGATGTTACTATGGTTAGTATTGGAACTAGTGTTTTAGCTCCATGTATTTCCTCTCCACACTGCCTCACCTGAATGGCTTCTCTTTAAATGAAATGAATCCAACCCTCTCCACTACCATGTGTTCCTGTGTGAGAGTCTGAGACATAACCTGCTCAGAACAATTTATCACTTAATTAGAGAACCTGGGAAAGATGCAGTCATCACCAACAATGGTTCCTCTTAGAGAACATCAAAGCCCCGGTTTCCCTCAGGACATGATAGCGTGTGGCACACCTGTTTTCATCTCAGAACTGCTTCCCTGGTGCTTTCTGAGGCCTGTCTCCCACTGACACGCGCTCTGCCCTCAAATTATTATCTCTCACTGCCTCCCCTTCCTCCCTCTCTCTCTCACTGCCTCCCCTTCTTCCCCCTCTCTCTCACTGCCTCCCCTTCCTCCCCCTCTCTCTCACTGCCTCCCCTTCCTCCCCCTCTCTCTCATTGCCTCCCCTTCCTCCCCCTCTCTCTCACTGCCTCCCCATCCTCCCCCTCTCTCTCACTGCCTCCCCTTTCTCCCCCTCTCTCTCACTGCCTCCCCTTTCTCCCCCTCTCTCTCACTGCCTCCCCTTCCTCCCCCTCTCTCTCACTGCCTCCCCTTCCTCCCCCTCTCTCTCACTGCCTCCCCTTCCTCCCCCTCTCTCTCACTGCCTCCCCTTTCTCCCCCTCTCTCTCACTGCCTCCCCTTCCTCCCCCTCTCTCTCACTGCCTCCCCTTCCTCCCCCTCTCTCTCACTGCCTCCCCTTTCTCTACCCTCTCTCCCCCATTTTTCCCCACCTTCTCTCTCCCCCTCTCCTCTCCCCATCCCCCTCTCCCCTTCTCTCTCCCCCTCTCCTCTCCCCATCCCCCTCTCCCCTTCTCCTCCCCCTCTCCTCTCCCCTTCCCCCATCTCTCCCCATATGTTTAATGTATGCATGTTCAGGCTAATTCAACACATCATAATGTTAGGATGTTCCGGCTAATTCAACATATTTTAATGTATGGATGTTCAGGCTAATTTAACTATTTTTAATAGTGTGCTAGTGCAGTGATGCATGGTTTCTCTCTGTAGGTTAATCACTCAGAGCTATCCAGGCCATTTTCCAAACATCTCAGACAACAATAGGAAGCTACGTCTTCTGCTTTGCCTACAAATCATATCAGTCTTTGAGCTTGATTCATTGACCGGCTAGAGCCCTCGCTGCAAGAGAGAAGCGAGAGAGGGGGAAGATAGTTGATCTCTGCTGTGGATTATACTGTGTCAAGACTGTTACCATATTGACTGAAGATTCCTGAAGATCATATCTCATATCTGGAGAGACGTTTGCCTCACTGAGTAGGTCTCTTCATCTCTTTTTAATGAATCAATGTCATCTCTTCAGTGACCTCACAGTTCCGTCTCCTTTACCTCATGAGCTGTGAACCTGACCTTGATTTCCCCTCTAGATTTTATTCACATTCAACATACTGCAGCGGGACAAACTGCAAACAAAGGTTGCATCCCAAATGGGACCCTATTCCCTACATAGCGCCTATGGATTATGGTCAGAAGTGTATGGGAATTAGGATGCCATTTGATCCACAAACGACCTGTCCTGTGTGTTCCCATCACTCCCAGCACAGCCCCTCCCTCCACTACCATGGTGTTGTGACTGTGTTCCTGTCTCCCCCTGCCCCTCCCTCCACTACCATGATGTTGTGACTGTGTTCCTGTCTCCCCCTCCCTCCACTACCATGATGTTGTGACTGTGTTCCTGTCTCCCCCTCCCTCCACTACCATGGTGTTGTGACTGTGTTCCTGTCTCCCCCAGCCCCTCCCTCCACTACCATGGTGTTGTGACTGTGTTCCTGTCTCCCCCTCCCTCCACTACCATGGTGTTGTGACTGTGTTCCTGTCTCCCCCTCCCTCCACTACCATGGTGTTGTGACTGTGTTCCTGTCTCCCCCTCCCTCCACTACCATGGTGTTGTGACTGTGTTCCTGTCTCCCCCTCCCTCCACTACCATGGTGTTGTGACTGTGTTCCTGTCTCCCCCTCCCTCCACTACCATGGTGTTGTGACTGTGTTCCTGTCTCCCCCTCCCTCCACTACCATGGTGTTGTGACTGTGTTCCTGTCTCCCCCTCCCTCCACTACCATGGTGTTGTGACTGTGTTCCTGTCTCCCCCTCCCTCCACTACCATGGTGTTGTGACTGTGTTCCTGTCTCCCCCTCCCTCCACTACCATTCCTCATGAAGCTGGTTTAGAGAATGCTAAGTGTGTGTAAAGCTGTCAACAAGACATAGGGTGGCTGCTTTGAAGAATCTCAAATATAAAATATATTTTGATTTGTTTAATACTTTTTTGGTTACCACATGATTCCATATGTGTTATTTCATAGTTTTGATGTCTTCACTTTTATTCAACAATGTAGAAAACAGTAAAAATAAAGAAAACCCCTGGAATGAGTAGGTGTGTCCAAACCTTTGACTGGTACTATATATGTATATGTAAATTAACACACTAAATATTTTTCTACCACCTGGGTGTAAAACCCACTACAGCTGTCTTCAGCACAATGGAGAACAGAAGTCGCAACTTATTGACCTGGGAAACAGACAGAATGGAGGAGAATGGATTGAACAGAACAGAGAGGAGAATGGATTGAACAGAGAGGGGAATTGAACAGAACAGAGAGGATAATGGACAGAACAGAGAGGAGAATGAACAGAACAGAGAGGAGAATGGAATGAACAGAACAGAGAGGAGAATGGATTGAACAGAGAGGGGAATTGAACAGAACAGAGAGGGGAATGGAATGAACAGAACAGAGAGGATAATGGACAGAACAGAGAGGAGAATGAACAGAACAGAGAGGAGAATGGAATGAACAGAACAGAAAGGATAATGAACAGAACAGAGAGGAGAATGGATTGAACAGATAGGAGAATGGATTGAACAGATAGGAGAATGGACAGAACAGCAAGGAGAATGAACAGAACAGAGAGGAGAATGGAATGAACAGAACAGAGAGGAGAATGGACAGAACAGAGAGGAGAATGGATTGAACAGATAGGAGAATGGACAGAACAGAGAGGAGAATGAACAGAACAGAGAGGATAATGGACAGAACAGAGAGGAGAATGAACAGAACAGAGAGGATAATGGATGGCTCTATTCTGAAGCTATCTATTAGTTTCCATTAGTTAGGCAGGTAGCCAGCCGTAAGCAGCAGGTTAGATTTATGGGCCACATTCTGTTTAAATTCTGCGGGCACACAAACACAGACGCATGAGCACACACACACACACTTACAGAGAGAGCGACACATGCACACTTGCACACACACACATAAACACACACCAGGGCCTGATGGCTCACAGGGACAGGTCATGATGAGCTCCCATCCATCTCAACTCAGCGTTTCCATCTTCGTACATGTTCTCAGAGCAGAGGAACCTGTCAGAAGCAGCAATGTCACCGTCAAGACACCCCAGACACACCGCGTCCCAGCTGGGACTAGACACATACATACATACATACATACATACATACAGACAGACAGACAGACAGACAGACAGACAGAGCGAGAGAGACACTGTCCCTCATCTTATGGCAGGCAGCAATGTAGTGCGCTGCCAATCCACAGCTCTCTGCGTCCTCCCCCACCAGGACGGGTAGCCTCTCTCTCTCTTTGTCTATAACTGTCTAGTCCCAGTCCCAGCTGGACTAGACAGTTATAGACAAAGAGAGAGGGAGAGAGAGAGAGAGAGGGGGCGAGAGGGGGAGAGAGAGAGGGAGAGAGAGAGGGAGAGAGAGAGAGAGGGAGAGAGACAGAGAGAGGGAGAGAGAGAGAGAGAGAAAGGGAGAGAGAGGGAGAGAGACAGAGAGGGAGAGAGAGTCCAAGCTGGGACTAGACAGTCATAAACAAAGAGAGAGGGAGAGAGAGGGAGAGAGAGAGGGAGAGGGAGAGAGACAGAGAGAGAGAGAGAGAGAGAGAGGGAGAGAGAGTACCAGCTGGGACTAGACAGTTATAGACAAAGAGAGAGAGAGAGAGGGAGAGAGAGAGGGAGAGAGAGAGGGAGAGGGAGAGGGAGAGAGAGAGAGAGAGAGGGAGAGAGAGTCCCAGCTGGGACTAGACAGTTATAGACAAAGAGAGAGGGAGAGAGAGAGGGAGAGGGAGAGAGAGAG
>NC_050571.1:2899974-2927474 GCF_013265735.2 Oncorhynchus mykiss | reverse complement strand
ATCAGACAGCTTCCCGGTACAAGTCTGAGTCAGACGTACACAGCAAGGTTGTCAGACAGTTCCCCGGTACAAGTCTGAGTCAGACGTACATAGCAAGGTTGTCAGACAGTTCCCCGGTACAAGTCTGAGTCAGACGTACACAGCAAGGCTGTCAGACAGCTCCCCGGTACAAGTCTGAGTCAGACGTACACAGCAAGGCTATCAGACAGTTCCCCGGTACAAGTCTGAGTCAGACGTACACAGCAAGGCTATCTGACAGCTCCCCGGTACAAGTCTGAGTCAGACATACACAGCAAGGCTGTCAGACAGTTCCCCGGTACAAGTCTGAGTCAGACATACACAGCAAGGCTGTCAGACAGCTCCCCGGTACAAGTCTGAGTCAGACATACAGGTCAAGGCTGTCAGACAGTTCCCCGGTACAAGTCTGAGTCAGACATACTCAGCAAGGCTGTCAGACAGCTCCCCGGTACAAGTCTGAGTCAGACATACACAGCAAGACTATCTGACAGCTTCCCGGTACAAGTCTGAGTCAGACGAACACAGCAAGGTTGTCAGACAGTTCCCCGGTACAAGTCTGAGTCAGACGTACATAGCAAGGTTGTCAGACAGTTCCCCGGTACAAGTCTGAGTCAGACGTACACAGCAAGGTTGTCAGACAGCTCCCCGGTACAAGTCTGAGTCAGACGTACACAGCAAGGCTGTCAGACAGTTCCCCGGTACAAGTCTGAGTCAGACATACACAGCAAGGCTGTCAGACAGCTCCCCGGTACAAGTCTGAGTCAGACGTACACAGCAAGGCTGTCAGACAGCTCCCCGGTACAAGTCTGAGTCAGACATACACAGCAAGGCTATCTGACAGCTCCCCGGTACAAGTCTGAGTCAGACATACACAGCAAGGCTGTCAGACAGTTCCCCGGTACAAGTCTGAGTCAGACATACACAGCAAGGCTGTCAGACAGCTCCCCGGTACAAGTCTGAGTCAGACATACAGGTCAAGGCTGTCAGACAGTTCCCCGGTACAAGTCTGAGTCAGACATACTCAGCAAGGCTGTCAGACAGCTCCCCGGTACAAGTCTGAGTCAGACATACACAGCAAGACTATCTGACAGCTCCCCGTTACAAGTCTGAGTCAGACATACACAGCAAGGCTATCAGACAGCTTCCCGGTATAAGTCTGAGTCAGACGTACACAGCAAGGTTGTCAGACAGTTCCCCGGTACAAGTCTGAGTCAGACGTACACAGCAAGGTTGTCAGACAGTTCCCCGGTACAAGTCTGAGTCAGACGTACATAGCAAGGTTGTCAGACAGTTCCCCGGTACAAGTCTGAGTCAGACATACACAGCAAGGCTGTCAGACAGCTCCCCGGTACAAGTCTGAGTCAGACGTACACAGCAAGGCTGTCAGACAGCTCCCCGGTACAAGTCTGAGTCAGACATACACAGCAAGGCTATCTGACAGCTCCCCGGTACAAGTCTGAGTCAGACATACACAGCAAGGCTGTCAGACAGTTCCCCGGTACAAGTCTGAGTCAGACATACACAGCAAGGCTGTCAGACAGTTCCCCGGTACAAGTCTGAGTCAGACATACTCAGCAAGACTATCTGACAGCTCCCCTGTACAAGTCTGAGTCAGACATACACAGCAAGGCTATCTGACAGCTCCCCGGTACAAGTCTGAGTCAGACATACACAGCAAGGCTATCAGACAGCTTCCCGGTACAAGTCTGAGTCAGACGTACACAACAAGGTTGTCAGACAGTTCCCCGGTACAAGTCTGAGTCAGACGTACACAGCAAGGTTGTCAGACAGTTCCCCGGTACAAGTCTGAGTCAGACGTACATAGCAAGGTTGTCAGACAGTTCCCCGGTACAAGTCTGAGTCAGACGTACACAGCAAGGTTGTCAGACAGCTCCCCGTTACAAGTCTGAGTCAGACGTACACAGCAAGGCTGTCAGACAGCTCCCCGGTACAAGTCTGAGTCAGACGTACACAGCAAGGCTATCAGACAGTTCCCCGGTACAAGTCTGAGTCAGACGTACACAGCAAGGCTATCTGACAGCTCCCCGGTACAAGTCTGAGTCAGACAAACACAGCAAGGCTGTCAGACAGTTCCCCGGTACAAGTCTGAGTCAGACATACACAGCAAGGCTGTCAGACAGCTCCCCGGTACAAGTCTGAGTCAGACATACAGGTCAAGGCTGTCAGACAGTTCCCCGGTACAAGTCTGAGTCAGACATACTCAGCAAGGCTGTCAGACAGCTCCCCGGTACAAGTCTGAGTCAGACATACACAGCAAGACTATCTGACAGCTCCCCGTTACAAGTCTGAGTCAGACATACACAGCAAGGCTATCAGACAGCTTCCCGGTACAAGTCTGAGTCAGACGTACACAGCAAGGTTGTCAGACAGTTCCCCGGTACAAGTCTGAGTCAGACGTACATAGCAAGGTTGTCAGACAGTTCCCCGGTACAAGTCTGAGTCAGACGTACACAGCAAGGTTGTCAGACAGCTCCCCGTTACAAGTCTGAGTCAGACGTACACAGCAAGGCTGTCAGACAGCTCCCCGGTACAAGTCTGAGTCAGACGTACACAGCAAGGCTATCAGACAGTTCCCCGGTACAAGTCTGAGTCAGACGTACACAGCAAGGCTATCTGACAGCTCCCCGGTACAAGTCTGAGTCAGACAAACACAGCAAGGCTGTCAGACAGTTCCCCGGTACAAGTCTGAGTCAGACATACACAGCAAGGCTGTCAGACAGCTCCCCGGTACAAGTCTGAGTCAGACATACAGGTCAAGGCTGTCAGACAGTTCCCCGGTACAAGTCTGAGTCAGACATACTCAGCAAGGCTGTCAGACAGCTCCCCGGTACAAGTCTGAGTCAGACATACACAGCAAGACTATCTGACAGCTCCCCGTTACAAGTCTGAGTCAGACATACACAGCAAGGCTATCAGACAGCTTCCCGGTACAAGTCTGAGTCAGACGTACACAGCAAGGTTGTCAGACAGTTCCCCGGTACAAGTCTGAGTCAGACGTACACAGCAAGGTTGTCAGACAGTTCCCCGGTACAAGTCTGAGTCAGACGTACATAGCAAGGTTGTCAGACAGTTCCCCGGTACAAGTCTGAGTCAGACGTACACAGCAAGGTTGTCAGACAGCTCCCCGGTACAAGTCTGAGTCAGACGTACACAGCAAGGCTGTCAGACAGTTCCCCGGTACAAGTCTGAGTCAGACATACACAGCAAGGCTGTCAGACAGCTCCCCAGTACAAGTCTGAGTCAGACGTACACAGCAAGGCTATCAGACAGTTCCCCGGTACAAGTCTGAGTCAGACGTACACAGCAAGGCTATCTGAAAGCTCCCCGGTACAAGTCTGAGTCAGACATACACAGCAAGGCTGTCAGACAGTTCCCCGGTACAAGTCTGAGTCAGACATACACAGCAAGGCTGTCAGACAGCTCCCCGGTACAAGTCTGAGTCAGACATACAGGGCAAGGCTGTCAGACAGTTCCCCGGTACAAGTCTGAGTCAGACATACACAGCAAGGCTGTCAGACAGCTCCCCGGTACAAGTCTGAGTCAGACATACAGGGCAAGGCTGTCAGACAGTTCCCCGGTACAAGTCTGAGTCAGACGTACACAGCAAGGCTGTCAGACAGCTCCCCGGTACAAGTCTGAGTCAGACATACACAGCAAGGCTGTCAGACAGTTCCCCGGTACAAGTCTGAGTCAGACGTACACAGCAAGGCTGTCAGACAGCTTCCCGGTACAAGTCTGAGTCAGACATACACAGCAAGGCTGTCAGACAGCTCCCCGGTACAAGTCTGAGTCAGACATACACAGCAAGGCTATCTGACAGCTCCCCGGTACAAGTCTGAGTCAGACATACACAGCAAGGCTATCAGACAGCTTCCCGGTACAAGTCTGAGTCAGACGTACACAACAAGGTTGTCAGACAGTTCCCCGGTACAAGTCTGAGTCAGACGTACACAGCAAGGTTGTCAGACAGTTCCCCGGTACAAGTCTGAGTCAGACGTACATAGCAAGGTTGTCAGACAGTTCCCCGGTACAAGTCTGAGTCAGACGTACACAGCAAGGTTGTCAGACAGCTCCCCGTTACAAGTCTGAGTCAGACGTACACAGCAAGGCTGTCAGACAGCTCCCCGGTACAAGTCTGAGTCAGACGTACACAGCAAGGCTATCAGACAGTTCCCCGGTACAAGTCTGAGTCAGACGTACACAGCAAGGCTATCTGACAGCTCCCCGGTACAAGTCTGAGTCAGACATACACAGCAAGGCTGTCAGACAGTTCCCCGGTACAAGTCTGAGTCAGACATACACAGCAAGGCTGTCAGACAGCTCCCCGGTACAAGTCTGAGTCAGACATACAGGTCAAGGCTGTCAGACAGTTCCCCGGTACAAGTCTGAGTCAGACATACTCAGCAAGGCTGTCAGACAGCTCCCCGGTACAAGTCTGAGTCAGACGTACACAGCAAGGCTATCAGACAGCTTCCCGGTATAAGTCTGAGTCAGACGTACACAGCAAGGTTGTCAGACAGTTCCCCGGTACAAGTCTGAGTCAGACGTACACTGCAAGGTTGTCAGACAGTTCCCCGGTACAAGTCTGAGTCAGACGTACATAGCAAGGTTGTCAGACAGTTCCCCGGTACAAGTCTGAGTCAGACGTACACAGCAAGGTTGTCAGACAGCTCCCCGGTACAAGTCTGAGTCAGACGTACACAGCAAGGCTGTCAGACAGTTCCCCGGTACAAGTCTGAGTCAGACATACACAGCAAGGCTGTCAGACAGCTCCCCGGTACAAGTCTGAGTCAGACATACAGGTCAAGGCTGTCAGACAGTTCCCCGGTACAAGTCTGAGTCAGACATACTCAGCAAGGCTGTCAGACAGCTCCCCGGTACAAGTCTGAGTCAGACATACACAGCAAGACTATCTGACAGCTCCCCGTTACAAGTCTGAGTCAGACATACACAGCAAGGCTATCAGACAGCTTCCCGGTACAAGTCTGAGTCAGACGAACACAGCAAGGTTGTCAGACAGTTCCCCGGTACAAGTCTGAGTCAGACGTACACAGCAAGGTTGTCAGACAGTTCCCCGGTACAAGTCTGAGTCAGACGTACATAGCAAGGTTGTCAGACAGTTCCCCGGTACAAGTCTGAGTCAGACGTACACAGCAAGGTTGTCAGACAGCTCCCCGGTACAAGTCTGAGTCAGACGTACACAGCAAGGCTGTCAGACAGTTCCCCGGTACAAGTCTGAGTCAGACATACACAGCAAGGCTGTCAGACAGCTCCCCAGTACAAGTCTGAGTCAGACGTACACAGCAAGGCTATCAGACAGTTCCCCGGTACAAGTCTGAGTCAGACGTACACAGCAAGGCTATCTGAAAGCTCCCCGGTACAAGTCTGAGTCAGACATACACAGCAAGGCTGTCAGACAGTTCCCCGGTACAAGTCTGAGTCAGACATACACAGCAAGGCTGTCAGACAGCTCCCCGGTACAAGTCTGAGTCAGACATACAGGGCAAGGCTGTCAGACAGTTCCCCGGTACAAGTCTGAGTCAGACATACACAGCAAGGCTGTCAGACAGCTCCCCGGTACAAGTCTGAGTCAGACATACAGGGCAAGGCTGTCAGACAGTTCCCCGGTACAAGTCTGAGTCAGACGTACACAGCAAGGCTGTCAGACAGCTCCCCGGTACAAGTCTGAGTCAGACATACACAGCAAGGCTGTCAGACAGTTCCCCGGTACAAGTCTGAGTCAGACGTACACAGCAAGGCTGTCAGACAGCTTCCCGGTACAAGTCTGAGTCAGACATACACAGCAAGGCTGTCAGACAGCTCCCCGGTACAAGTCTGAGTCAGACATACACAGCAAGGCTATCTGACAGCTCCCCGGTACAAGTCTGAGTCAGACATACACAGCAAGGCTATCAGACAGCTTCCCGGTACAAGTCTGAGTCAGACGTACACAACAAGGTTGTCAGACAGTTCCCCGGTACAAGTCTGAGTCAGACGTACACAGCAAGGTTGTCAGACAGTTCCCCGGTACAAGTCTGAGTCAGACGTACATAGCAAGGTTGTCAGACAGTTCCCCGGTACAAGTCTGAGTCAGACGTACACAGCAAGGTTGTCAGACAGCTCCCCGGTACAAGTCTGAGTCAGACGTACACAGCAAGGCTATCAGACAGCTTCCCGGTATAAGTCTGAGTCAGACGTACACAGCAAGGTTGTCAGACAGTTCCCCGGTACAAGTCTGAGTCAGACGTACACTGCAAGGTTGTCAGACAGTTCCCCGGTACAAGTCTGAGTCAGACGTACATAGCAAGGTTGTCAGACAGTTCCCCGGTACAAGTCTGAGTCAGACGTACACAGCAAGGTTGTCAGACAGCTCCCCGGTACAAGTCTGAGTCAGACGTACACAGCAAGGCTGTCAGACAGTTCCCCGGTACAAGTCTGAGTCAGACATACACAGCAAGGCTGTCAGACAGCTCCCCGGTACAAGTCTGAGTCAGACATACAGGTCAAGGCTGTCAGACAGTTCCCCGGTACAAGTCTGAGTCAGACATACTCAGCAAGGCTGTCAGACAGCTCCCCGGTACAAGTCTGAGTCAGACATACACAGCAAGGCTGTCAGACAGCTCCCCAGTACAAGTCTGAGTCAGACGTACACAGCAAGGCTATCAGACAGTTCCCCGGTACAAGTCTGAGTCAGACGTACACAGCAAGGCTATCTGAAAGCTCCCCGGTACAAGTCTGAGTCAGACATACACAGCAAGGCTGTCAGACAGTTCCCCGGTACAAGTCTGAGTCAGACATACACAGCAAGGCTGTCAGACAGCTCCCCGGTACAAGTCTGAGTCAGACATACAGGGCAAGGCTGTCAGACAGTTCCCCGGTACAAGTCTGAGTCAGACATACACAGCAAGGCTGTCAGACAGCTCCCCGGTACAAGTCTGAGTCAGACATACAGGGCAAGGCTGTCAGACAGTTCCCCGGTACAAGTCTGAGTCAGACGTACACAGCAAGGCTGTCAGACAGCTCCCCGGTACAAGTCTGAGTCAGACATACACAGCAAGGCTGTCAGACAGCTCCCCGGTACAAGTCTGAGTCAGACATACACAGCAAGGCTATCTGACAGCTCCCCGGTACAAGTCTGAGTCAGACATACACAGCAAGGCTATCAGACAGCTTCCCGGTACAAGTCTGAGTCAGACGTACACAACAAGGTTGTCAGACAGTTCCCCGGTACAAGTCTGAGTCAGACGTACACAGCAAGGTTGTCAGACAGTTCCCCGGTACAAGTCTGAGTCAGACGTACATAGCAAGGTTGTCAGACAGTTCCCCGGTACAAGTCTGAGTCAGACGTACACAGCAAGGTTGTCAGACAGCTCCCCGTTACAAGTCTGAGTCAGACGTACACAGCAAGGCTGTCAGACAGCTCCCCGGTACAAGTCTGAGTCAGACGTACACAGCAAGGCTATCAGACAGTTCCCCGGTACAAGTCTGAGTCAGACGTACACAGCAAGGCTATCTGACAGCTCCCCGGTACAAGTCTGAGTCAGACATACACAGCAAGGCTGTCAGACAGTTCCCCGGTACAAGTCTGAGTCAGACATACACAGCAAGGCTGTCAGACAGCTCCCCGGTACAAGTCTGAGTCAGACATACAGGTCAAGGCTGTCAGACAGTTCCCCGGTACAAGTCTGAGTCAGACATACTCAGCAAGGCTGTCAGACAGCTCCCCGGTACAAGTCTGAGTCAGACGTACACAGCAAGGCTATCAGACAGCTTCCCGGTATAAGTCTGAGTCAGACGTACACAGCAAGGTTGTCAGACAGTTCCCCGGTACAAGTCTGAGTCAGACGTACACTGCAAGGTTGTCAGACAGTTCCCCGGTACAAGTCTGAGTCAGACGTACATAGCAAGGTTGTCAGACAGTTCCCCGGTACAAGTCTGAGTCAGACGTACACAGCAAGGTTGTCAGACAGCTCCCCGGTACAAGTCTGAGTCAGACGTACACAGCAAGGCTGTCAGACAGTTCCCCGGTACAAGTCTGAGTCAGACATACACAGCAAGGCTGTCAGACAGCTCCCCGGTACAAGTCTGAGTCAGACGTACACAGCAAGGCTGTCAGACAGCTCCCCGGTACAAGTCTGAGTCAGACATACACAGCAAGGCTATCTGACAGCTCCCCGGTACAAGTCTGAGTCAGACATACACAGCAAGGCTGTCAGACAGTTCCCCGGTACAAGTCTGAGTCAGACATACACAGCAAGGCTGTCAGACAGTTCCCCGGTACAAGTCTGAGTCAGACATACTCAGCAAGACTATCTGACAGCTCCCCTGTACAAGTCTGAGTCAGACATACACAGCAAGGCTATCTGACAGCTCCCCGGTACAAGTCTGAGTCAGACATACACAGCAAGGCTATCAGACAGCTTCCCGGTACAAGTCTGAGTCAGACGTACACAACCAGGTTGTCAGACAGTTCCCCGGTACAAGTCTGAGTCAGACGTACACAGCAAGGTTGTCAGACAGTTCCCCGGTACAAGTCTGAGTCAGACGTACATAGCAAGGTTGTCAGACAGTTCCCCGGTACAAGTCTGAGTCAGACGTACACAGCAAGGTTGTCAGACAGTTCCCCGGTACAAGTCTGAGTCAGACGTACACAGCAAGGTTGTCAGACAGTTCCCCGGTACAAGTCTGAGTCAGACGTACATAGCAAGGTTGTCAGACAGTTCCCCGGTACAAGTCTGAGTCAGACGTACACAGCAAGGTTGTCAGACAGCTCCCCGGTACAAGTCTGAGTCAGACGTACACAGCAAGGCTGTCAGACAGTTCCCCGGTACAAGTCTGAGTCAGACATACACAGCAAGGCTGTCAGACAGCTCCCCAGTACAAGTCTGAGTCAGACGTACACAGCAAGGCTATCAGACAGTTCCCCGGTACAAGTCTGAGTCAGACGTACACAGCAAGGCTATCTGAAAGCTCCCCGGTACAAGTCTGAGTCAGACATACACAGCAAGGCTGTCAGACAGTTCCCCGGTACAAGTCTGAGTCAGACATACACAGCAAGGCTGTCAGACAGCTCCCCGGTACAAGTCTGAGTCAGACATACAGGGCAAGGCTGTCAGACAGTTCCCCGGTACAAGTCTGAGTCAGACATACACAGCAAGGCTGTCAGACAGCTCCCCGGTACAAGTCTGAGTCAGACATACAGGGCAAGGCTGTCAGACAGTTCCCCGGTACAAGTCTGAGTCAGACGTACACAGCAAGGCTGTCAGACAGCTCCCCGGTACAAGTCTGAGTCAGACATACACAGCAAGGCTGTCAGACAGTTCCCCGGTACAAGTCTGAGTCAGACGTACACAGCAAGGCTGTCAGACAGCTTCCCGGTACAAGTCTGAGTCAGACATACACAGCAAGGCTGTCAGACAGCTCCCCGGTACAAGTCTGAGTCAGACATACACAGCAAGGCTATCTGACAGCTCCCCGGTACAAGTCTGAGTCAGACATACACAGCAAGGCTATCAGACAGCTTCCCGGTACAAGTCTGAGTCAGACGTACACAACAAGGTTGTCAGACAGTTCCCCGGTACAAGTCTGAGTCAGACGTACACAGCAAGGTTGTCAGACAGTTCCCCGGTACAAGTCTGAGTCAGACGTACATAGCAAGGTTGTCAGACAGTTCCCCGGTACAAGTCTGAGTCAGACGTACACAGCAAGGTTGTCAGACAGCTCCCCGTTACAAGTCTGAGTCAGACGTACACAGCAAGGCTGTCAGACAGCTCCCCGGTACAAGTCTGAGTCAGACGTACACAGCAAGGCTATCAGACAGTTCCCCGGTACAAGTCTGAGTCAGACGTACACAGCAAGGCTATCTGACAGCTCCCCGGTACAAGTCTGAGTCAGACATACACAGCAAGGCTGTCAGACAGTTCCCCGGTACAAGTCTGAGTCAGACATACACAGCAAGGCTGTCAGACAGCTCCCCGGTACAAATCTGAGTCAGACATACAGGTCAAGGCTGTCAGACAGTTCCCCGGTACAAGTCTGAGTCAGACATACTCAGCAAGGCTGTCAGACAGCTCCCCGGTACAAGTCTGAGTCAGACGTACACAGCAAGGCTATCAGACAGCTTCCCGGTATAAGTCTGAGTCAGACGTACACAGCAAGGTTGTCAGACAGTTCCCCGGTACAAGTCTGAGTCAGACGTACACTGCAAGGTTGTCAGACAGTTCCCCGGTACAAGTCTGAGTCAGACGTACATAGCAAGGTTGTCAGACAGTTCCCCGGTACAAGTCTGAGTCAGACGTACACAGCAAGGTTGTCAGACAGCTCCCCGGTACAAGTCTGAGTCAGACGTACACAGCAAGGCTGTCAGACAGTTCCCCGGTACAAGTCTGAGTCAGACATACACAGCAAGGCTGTCAGACAGCTCCCCGGTACAAGTCTGAGTCAGACGTACACAGCAAGGCTGTCAGACAGCTCCCCGGTACAAGTCTGAGTCAGACATACACAGCAAGGCTATCTGACAGCTCCCCGGTACAAGTCTGAGTCAGACATACACAGCAAGGCTGTCAGACAGTTCCCCGGTACAAGTCTGAGTCAGACATACACAGCAAGGCTGTCAGACAGTTCCCCGGTACAAGTCTGAGTCAGACATACTCAGCAAGACTATCTGACAGCTCCCCTGTACAAGTCTGAGTCAGACATACACAGCAAGGCTATCTGACAGCTCCCCGGTACAAGTCTGAGTCAGACATACACAGCAAGGCTATCAGACAGCTTCCCGGTACAAGTCTGAGTCAGACGTACACAACCAGGTTGTCAGACAGTTCCCCGGTACAAGTCTGAGTCAGACGTACACAGCAAGGTTGTCAGACAGTTCCCCGGTACAAGTCTGAGTCAGACGTACATAGCAAGGTTGTCAGACAGTTCCCCGGTACAAGTCTGAGTCAGACGTACACAGCAAGGTTGTCAGACAGCTCCCCGTTACAAGTCTGAGTCAGACGTACACAGCAAGGCTGTCAGACAGCTCCCCGGTACAAGTCTGAGTCAGACGTACACAGCAAGGCTATCAGACAGTTCCCCGGTACAAGTCTGAGTCAGACGTACACAGCAAGGCTATCTGACAGCTCCCCGGTACAAGTCTGAGTCAGACATACACAGCAAGGCTGTCAGACAGTTCCCCGGTACAAGTCTGAGTCAGACATACACAGCAAGGCTGTCAGACAGCTCCCCGGTACAAGTCTGAGTCAGACATACAGGTCAAGGCTGTCAGACAGTTCCCCGGTACAAGTCTGGGTCAGACATACTCAGCAAGGCTGTCAGACAGCTCCCCGGTACAAGTCTGAGTCAGACATACACAGCAAGACTATCTGACAGCTCCCCGTTACAAGTCTGAGTCAGACATACACAGCAAGGCTATCAGACAGCTTCCCGGTACAAGTCTGAGTCAGACGTACACAGCAAGGTTGTCAGACAGTTCCCCGGTACAAGTCTGAGTCAGACGTACACAGCAAGGTTGTCAGACAGTTCCCCGGTACAAGTCTGAGTCAGACGTACATAGCAAGGTTGTCAGACAGTTCCCCGGTACAAGTCTGAGTCAGACGTACACAGCAAGGTTGTCAGACAGCTCCCCGGTACAAGTCTGAGTCAGACGTACACAGCAAGGCTGTCAGACAGTTCCCCGGTACAAGTCTGAGTCAGACATACACAGCAAGGCTGTCAGACAGCTCCCCAGTACAAGTCTGAGTCAGACGTACACAGCAAGGCTATCAGACAGTTCCCCGGTACAAGTCTGAGTCAGACGTACACAGCAAGGCTATCTGACAGCTCCCCGGTACAAGTCTGAGTCAGACATACACAGCAAGGCTGTCAGACAGTTCCCCGGTACAAGTCTGAGTCAGACGTACACAGCAAGGCTATCTGACAGCTCCCCGGTACAAGTCTGAGTCAGACATACACAGCAAGGCTGTCAGACAGTTCCCCGGTACAAGTCTGAGTCAGACATACACAGCAAGGCTGTCAGACAGCTCCCCGGTACAAGTCTGAGTCAGACATACAGGTCAAGGCTGTCAGACAGTTCCCCGGTACAAGTCTGAGTCAGACATACTCAGCAAGGCTGTCAGACAGCTCCCCGGTACAAGTCTGAGTCAGACGTACACAGCAAGGCTATCAGACAGCTTCCCGGTATAAGTCTGAGTCAGACGTACACAGCAAGGTTGTCAGACAGTTCCCCGGTACAAGTCTGAGTCAGACGTACACTGCAAGGTTGTCAGACAGTTCCCCGGTACAAGTCTGAGTCAGACGTACATAGCAAGGTTGTCAGACAGTTCCCCGGTACAAGTCTGAGTCAGACGTACACAGCAAGGTTGTCAGACAGCTCCCCGGTACAAGTCTGAGTCAGACGTACACAGCAAGGCTGTCAGACAGTTCCCCGGTACAAGTCTGAGTCAGACATACACAGCAAGGCTGTCAGACAGCTCCCCGGTACAAGTCTGAGTCAGACGTACACAGCAAGGCTGTCAGACAGCTCCCCGGTACAAGTCTGAGTCAGACATACACAGCAAGGCTATCTGACAGCTCCCCGGTACAAGTCTGAGTCAGACATACACAGCAAGGCTGTCAGACAGTTCCCCGGTACAAGTCTGAGTCAGACATACACAGCAAGGCTGTCAGACAGTTCCCCGGTACAAGTCTGAGTCAGACATACTCAGCAAGACTATCTGACAGCTCCCCTGTACAAGTCTGAGTCAGACATACACAGCAAGGCTGTCAGACAGTTCCCCGGTACAAGTCTGAGTCAGACATACACAGCAAGGCTGTCAGACAGCTCCCCGGTACAAGTCTGAGTCAGACATACAGGGCAAGGCTGTCAGACAGTTCCCCGGTACAAGTCTGAGTCAGACATACACAGCAAGGCTGTCAGACAGCTCCCCGGTACAAGTCTGAGTCAGACGTACACAGCAAGGCTGTCAGACAGCTCCCCGGTACAAGTCTGAGTCAGACATACACAGCAAGGCTGTCAGACAGCTCCCCGGTACAAGTCTGAGTCAGACATACACAGCAAGGCTATCTGACAGCTCCCCGGTACAAGTCTGAGTCAGACATACACAGCAAGGCTATCAGACAGCTTCCCGGTACAAGTCTGAGTCAGACGTACACAACAAGGTTGTCAGACAGTTCCCCGGTACAAGTCTGAGTCAGACGTACACAGCAAGGTTGTCAGACAGTTCCCCGGTACAAGTCTGAGTCAGACGTACATAGCAAGGTTGTCAGACAGTTCCCCGGTACAAGTCTGAGTCAGACGTACACAGCAAGGTTGTCAGACAGCTCCCCGTTACAAGTCTGAGTCAGACGTACACAGCAAGGCTGTCAGACAGCTCCCCGGTACAAGTCTGAGTCAGACGTACACAGCAAGGCTATCAGACAGTTCCCCGGTACAAGTCTGAGTCAGACGTACACAGCAAGGCTATCTGACAGCTCCCCGGTACAAGTCTGAGTCAGACATACACAGCAAGGCTGTCAGACAGTTCCCCGGTACAAGTCTGAGTCAGACATACACAGCAAGGCTGTCAGACAGCTCCCCGGTACAAGTCTGAGTCAGACATACAGGTCAAGGCTGTCAGACAGTTCCCCGGTACAAGTCTGAGTCAGACATACTCAGCAAGGCTGTCAGACAGCTCCCCGGTACAAGTCTGAGTCAGACATACACAGCAAGACTATCTGACAGCTCCCCGTTACAAGTCTGAGTCAGACATACACAGCAAGGCTATCAGACAGCTTCCCGGTACAAGTCTGAGTCAGACGTACACAGCAAGGTTGTCAGACAGCTCCCCGTTACAAGTCTGAGTCAGACGTACACAGCAAGGCTGTCAGACAGCTCCCCGGTACAAGTCTGAGTCAGACGTACACAGCAAGGCTATCAGACAGTTCCCCGGTACAAGTCTGAGTCAGACGTACACAGCAAGGCTATCTGACAGCTCCCCGGTACAAGTCTGAGTCAGACATACACAGCAAGGCTGTCAGACAGTTCCCCGGTACAAGTCTGAGTCAGACATACACAGCAAGGCTGTCAGACAGCTCCCCGGTACAAGTCTGAGTCAGACATACAGGTCAAGGCTGTCAGACAGTTCCCCGGTACAAGTCTGAGTCAGACATACTCAGCAAGGCTGTCAGACAGCTCCCCGGTACAAGTCTGAGTCAGACATACACAGCAAGACTATCTGACAGCTCCCCGTTACAAGTCTGAGTCAGACATACACAGCAAGGCTATCAGACAGCTTCCCGGTACAAGTCTGAGTCAGACGTACACAGCAAGGTTGTCAGACAGTTCCCCGGTACAAGTCTGAGTCAGACGTACACAGCAAGGTTGTCAGACAGTTCCCCGGTACAAGTCTGAGTCAGACATACACAGCAAGGCTGTCAGACAGCTCCCCAGTACAAGTCTGAGTCAGACGTACACAGCAAGGCTATCAGACAGTTCCCCGGTACAAGTCTGAGTCAGACGTACACAGCAAGGCTATCTGACAGCTCCCCGGTACAAGTCTGAGTCAGACATACACAGCAAGGCTGTCAGACAGTTCCCCGGTACAAGTCTGAGTCAGACATACACAGCAAGGCTGTCAGACAGCTCCCCGGTACAAGTCTGAGTCAGACATACACAGCAAGGCTGTCAGACAGCTCCCCGGTACAAGTCTGAGTCAGACATACAGGGCAAGGCTGTCAGACAGTTCCCCGGTACAAGTCTGAGTCAGACATACACAGCAAGGCTGTCAGACAGCTCCCCGGTACAAGTCTGAGTCAGACATACAGGGCAAGGCTGTCAGACAGTTCCCCGGTAAAAGTCTGAGTCAGACGTACACAGCAAGGCTGTCAGACAGCTCCCCGGTACAAGTCTGAGTCAGACATACACAGCAAGGCTGTCAGACAGTTCCCCGGTACAAGTCTGAGTCAGACGTACACAGCAAGGCTGTCAGACAGCTCCCCGGTACAAGTCTGAGTCAGACATACACAGCAAGGCTGTCAGACAGCTCCCCGGTACAAGTCTGAGTCAGACATACACAGCAAGGCTATCTGACAGCTCCCCGGTACAAGTCTGAGTCAGACATACACAGCAAGGCTATCAGACAGCTTCCCGGTACAAGTCTGAGTCAGAAGTACACAACAAGGTTGTCAGACAGTTCCCCGGTACAAGTCTGAGTCAGACGTACACAGCAAGGTTGTCAGACAGTTCCCCGGTACAAGTCTGAGTCAGACGTACATAGCAAGGTTGTCAGACAGTTCCCCGGTACAAGTCTGAGTCAGACGTACACAGCAAGGTTGTCAGACAGCTCCCCGTTACAAGTCTGAGTCAGACGTACACAGCAAGGCTGTCAGACAGCTCCCCGGTACAAGTCTGAGTCAGACATACACATCAAGGCTGTCAGACAGTTCCCCGGTACAAGTCTGAGTCAGACATACCGAGCAAGGCTGTCAGACAGCTCCCCGGTACAAGTCTGAGTCAGACATACACAGCAAGACTATCTGACAGCTCCCCGTTACAAGTCTGAGTCAGACATACACAGCAAGGCTATCAGACAGCTTCCCGGTACAAGTCTGAGTCAGACGTACACAGCAAGGTTGTCAGACAGTTCCCCGGTACAAGTCTGAGTCAGACGTACACAGCAAGGTTGTCAGACAGTTCCCCGGTACAAGTCTGAGTCAGACGTACATAGCAAGGTTGTCAGACAGTTCCCCGGTACAAGTCTGAGTCAGACGTACACAGCAAGGTTGTCAGACAGCTCCCCGGTACAAGTCTGAGTCAGACGTACACAGCAAGGCTGTCAGACAGTTCCCCGGTACAAGTCTGAGTCAGACATACACAGCAAGGCTGTCAGACAGCTCCCCAGTACAAGTCTGAGTCAGACGTACACAGCAAGGCTATCAGACAGTTCCCCGGTACAAGTCTGAGTCAGACGTACACAGCAAGGCTATCTGACAGCTCCCCGGTACAAGTCTGAGTCAGACATACACAGCAAGGCTGTCAGACAGTTCCCCGGTACAAGTCTGAGTCAGACATACACAGCAAGGCTGTCAGACAGCTCCCCGGTACAAGTCTGAGTCAGACATACAGGGCAAGGCTGTCAGACAGTTCCCCGGTACAAGTCTGAGTCAGACATACACAGCAAGGCTGTCAGACAGCTCCCCGGTACAAGTCTGAGTCAGACATACAGGGCAAGGCTGTCAGACAGTTCCCCGGTACAAGTCTGAGTCAGACGTACACAGCAAGGCTGTCAGACAGCTCCCCGGTACAAGTCTGAGTCAGACATACACAGCAAGGCTGTCAGACAGTTCCCCGGTACAAGTCTGAGTCAGACGTACACAGCAAGGCTGTCAGACAGCTCCCCGGTACAAGTCTGAGTCAGACGTACACAGCAAGGCTGTCAGACAGCTCCCCGGAACAAGTCTGAGTCAGACATACACAGCAAGGCTGTCAGACAGCTCCCCGGTACAAGTCTGAGTCAGACATACACAGCAATGCTGTCAGACAGCTCCCCGGTACAAGTCTGAGTCAGACATACAGGGCAAGAATATCAGACAGCTCCCCCGTACAAGTCTGAGTCAGACATACACAGCAAGGCTATCAGACAGTTCCCCGGTACAAGTCTGAGTCAGACATGCACGACAGCATAATTTCACCAGGACGAAGGGAAATGTACTTGGAGGTTAAAGGTGATCCTGATCCATGACTACATGGAACTCTATTCCACAGTACTACATAGAGCCATGACTACATGGAACTCTATTCCACAGTACTAAATAGAGCCATGACTACATGGAACTCTATTCCACAGTACTACATAGAAACATGACTACATGGAACTCTATTCCACAGTACTACATAGAGCCATGACTACATGGAACTCTATTCCACAGTACTACATAGAGCCATGACTACATGGAACTCTATTCCACAGTACTACATAGAGCCATGACTACATGGAACTCTATTCCACAGTACTACATAGAGCCATGACTACATGGAACTCTACTACACAGTACTACATAGAGCCATGACTACATGGAACTCTATTCCACAGTACTACATAGAGCCACGACTACATGGAACTTTATTCCACAGTACTACATAGAGCCACGACTACATGGAACTCTATTCCACAGTACTACATAGAGCCATGACTACATGGAACTCTATTCCACAGTACTACATAGAGCCATGACTACATGGAACTCTATTCCACAGTCCTACATAGAGCCATGACTACACGGAACTCTATTCCACAGTACTACATAGAGCCATGACTACATGGAACTCTATTCCACAGTACTACATAGAGCCACGACTACATGGAACTCTATTCCACAGTACTACATAGAGCCATGACTACATGGAACTCTATTCCACAGTACTACATAGAGCCATGACTACATGGAACTCTATTCCGCAGTACTACATAGAGCCATGACTACATGGAACTCTATTCCACAGTACTACATAGAGCCATGACTACATGGAACTCTATTCCACAGTACTACATAGAGACATGACTACATAGAACTCTATTCCACAGTACTACATAGAGCCATGACTACATGGAACTCTATTCCACAGTACTACATAGAGCCATGACTACATGGAACTCTATTCCACAGTACTACATAAAACCATGACTACATGGAACTCTACTACACAGTACTACATAGAACCATGACTACATGGAACTCTATTCCACAGTACTACATAGAGCCATGACTACATGGAACTTTATTCCACAGTACTACATAGAGCCACGACTACATGGAACTCTATTCCACAGTACTACATAGAGCCATGACTACATGGAACTCTATTCCACAGTACTACATAGAGCCATGACTACATGGAACTCTATTCCACAGTCCTACATAGAGCCATGACTACATGGAACTCTATTCCACAGTACTACATAGAGCCATGACTACATGGAACTCTATTCCACAGTACTACATAGAGCCATGACTACATGGAACTCTATTCCACAGTACTACATAGAGCCATGACTACATGGAACTCTATTCCACAGTACTACATAGAGACATGACTACATGGACCTCTATTCCACAGTACTACATAGAGACATGACTACATGGAACTCTATTCCACAGTACTACATAGAGCCATGACTACATGGAACTTTATTCCACAGTACTACATAGAGCCATGACTACATGGAACTCTATTCCACAGTACTACATAGAGCCATGACTACATGGAACTCTATTCCACAGTACTACATAGAGCCATGACTACATGGAACCCTATTCCACAGTACTACATAGAGCCATGACTACATGGAACTCTATTCCACAGTACTACATAGAGCCATGACTACTTGGAACTCTATTCCACAGTACTACATAGAGCCATGACTACATGGAACTCTATTCCACAGTACTACATAGAGCCATGACTACATGAAGCTCTATTCCACAGTACTACATAGAGCCATGACTACATGGAACTCTATTCCACAGTACTACATAGAGCCATGACTACATGGAACTCTATTCCACAGTACTACATAGAGCCATGACTACATGGAACTCTATTCCACAGTACTACATAGAGCCAGGACTACAGGGAACTCTATTCCACAGTACTACATAGAGACATGACTACATAGAACTCTATTCCACAGTACTACATAGAGCCATGACTACATGGAACTCTATTCCACAGTACTACATAGAGCCATGACTACATGGAACTCTATTCCACAGTACTACATAGAAACATGACTACATGGAACTCTATTCCACAGTACTACATAGAGCCATGACTACATGGAACTCTATTCCACAGTACTACATAGAGCCATGACTACATGGAACTCTATTCCACAGTACTACATAGAGCCATGACTACATGGAACTCTATTCCACAGTACTACATAGAGCCATGACTACATGGAACTCTACTACACAGTACTACATAGAGCCATGACTACATGGAACTCTATTCCACAGTACTACATAGAGCCACGACTACATGGAACTTTATTCCACAGTACTACATAGAGCCACGACTACATGGAACTCTATTCCACAGTACTACATAGAGCCATGACTACATGGAACTCTATTCCACAGTACTACATAGAGCCATGACTACATGGAACTCTATTCCACAGTCCTACATAGAGCCATGACTACACGGAACTCTATTCCACAGTACTACATAGAGCCATGACTACATGGAACTCTATTCCACAGTACTACATAGAGCCACGACTACATGGAACTCTATTCCACAGTACTACATAGAGCCATGACTACATGGAACTCTATTCCACAGTACTACATAGAGCCATGACTACATGGAACTCTATTCCGCAGTACTACATAGAGCCATGACTACATGGAACTCTATTCCACAGTACTACATAGAGCCATGACTACATGGAACTCTATTCCACAGTACTACATAGAGACATGACTACATAGAACTCTATTCCACAGTACTACATAGAGCCATGACTACATGGAACTCTATTCCACAGTACTACATAGAGCCATGACTACATGGAACTCTATTCCACAGTACTACATAAAACCATGACTACATGGAACTCTACTACACAGTACTACATAGAACCATGACTACATGGAACTCTATTCCACAGTACTACATAGAGCCATGACTACATGGAACTTTATTCCACAGTACTACATAGAGCCACGACTACATGGAACTCTATTCCACAGTACTACATAGAGCCATGACTACATGGAACTCTATTCCACAGTACTACATAGAGCCATGACTACATGGAACTCTATTCCACAGTCCTACATAGAGCCATGACTACATGGAACTCTATTCCACAGTACTACATAGAGCCATGACTACATGGAACTCTATTCCACAGTACTACATAGAGCCATGACTACATGGAACTCTATTCCACAGTACTACATAGAGCCATGACTACATGGAACTCTATTCCACAGTACTACATAGAGACATGACTACATGGACCTCTATTCCACAGTACTACATAGAGACATGACTACATGGAACTCTATTCCACAGTACTACATAGAGCCATGACTACATGGAACTTTATTCCACAGTACTACATAGAGCCATGACTACATGGAACTCTATTCCACAGTACTACATAGAGCCATGACTACATGGAACTCTATTCCACAGTACTACATAGAGCCATGACTACATGGAACCCTATTCCACAGTACTACATAGAGCCATGACTACATGGAACTCTATTCCACAGTACTACATAGAGCCATGACTACTTGGAACTCTATTCCACAGTACTACATAGAGCCATGACTACATGGAACTCTATTCCACAGTACTACATAGAGCCATGACTACATGGAGCTCTATTCCACAGTACTACATAGAGCCATGACTACATGGAACTCTATTCCACAGTACTACATAGAGCCATGACTACATGGAACTCTATTCCACAGTACTACATAGAGCCATGACTACATGGAACTCTATTCCACAGTACTACATAGAGCCAGGACTACAGGGAACTCTATTCCACAGTACTACATAGAGCCATGACTACATGGAACTCTATTCCACAGTACTACATAGAGCCATGACTACATGGAACTCTATTCCACAGTACTACATAGAGCCATGACTACATGGAACTCTATTCCACAGTACTACATAGAGCCATGACTACATGGAACTCTATTCCACAGTACTACATAGAGCCATGACTACATGGAACTCTATTCCACAGTACTACATAGAGCCATGACTACATGGAACTCTATTCCACAGTACTACATAGAGCCATGACTACATGGAACTCTATTCCACAGTACTACATAGAGACATGACTACATGGAACTCTATTCCACAGTACTACATAGAGCCATGACTACATGGAACTCTATTCCACAGTACTACATAGAGCCATGACTACATGGAACTCTATTCCACAGTACTACATAGAGACATGACTACATGGAACTCTATTCCACAGTACTACATAGAGACATGACTACATGGAACTCTATTCCACAGTACTACATAGAGACATGACTACATGGAACTCTATTCCACAGTCCTACATAGAGCCATGACTACATGGAACTCTATTCCACAGTACTACAAAGAGCCATGACTACATGGAACTATATTCCACAGTCCTACATAGAGCCATGACTACATGGAACTCTATTCCACAGTACTACATAGAGCCATGACTACATGGAACTCTATTCCACAGTACTACATAGAGCCATGACTACATGGACCTCTATTCCACAGTACTACATAGAGCCATGACTACATGGAACTCTATTCCACATCAGGTAACTGATGCAGCAATAGAATCAGATGTAAAAACAGGTAAAAAATACACCTGATGAAGAGATACTAACACAGGAACAGGATTCACACATAAGAGCTTGTTGTACTGTACATATCTAGTGGTATAATATTGTTATATGGTGCATTGTGTGACTGACTTGGAAAGAGTAGCAGCTGACTGGGAGAGAGTAGCAGCTGACTGGGAGAGAGTAGCAGCTGACTGGGAGAGAGTAGCAGCTGAGTAGCAGCTGACCCATGAGATAGTAATAGCTGACCCAGGAGAGAGAGAGAGAGAGAGAGACAGAGAGAGAGAGAGAGAGAGAGAGAGACAGAGACAGAGAGAGAGAGAGAGAGAGAGAGACAGAGAGACAGAGAGACAGAGAGACAGAGAGAGAGAGACAGAGAGACAGAGAGAGGGAGAGACTTAAGTGCCTTCATGTGTTTGGACCCCAAGGATGAGTAGCTGCTGCGTTCACACCATAAGCTGTCATTGAGATTTGGTTTACCGTGAGAGACAATCGTCATGTGTGAATGTGTCAATGGAACTAGATGACTCATGCCAAGTGGTTGCTCTCATAGATTAGCTGTTGTGTCCTCGTCCTCTCTCTCTCCCCCTCTCTCTCTCTCTCTCTCTCTCTCTCTGTCTCTCTGTCTCTCTCTCTCTCAGCCTCCAGGTGTGAAGAAAAAATAATGAAAATCAATTCCTCATTAAACAGTGTAAGAGTGTAACGGCTGCATCAGAAGCTGTTCAACATTTACTCTGGCTTTACTGTCAACTTGATGTGACCTTGGAAAGGGACTCAAGAAACAAGCAGGGCTGAGTTTCAACCAGAGTGCATGAATAGAGAGAGAGTGAGAGAGAGAGAGAGAGAGAGAGAGAGAGAGAGAGAGAGAGAGAGAGAGAGAACAATAAATCAAGATGAGAGGCAAGGAGACAGAGGTATAGAGAGAGGAAGATGAGAGGCAGGGAGACAGAGGGATAGAGAGAGAAAGATGAGAGGCAGGGAGACAGAGGGATAGAGAGAGAAAGATGAGAGGCAGGGAGACAGAGGTATAGAGAGAGAAAGATGAGAGGCAGGGAGACAGAGGGATAGAGAGAGAAAGATGAGAGGCAGGGAGACAGAGGGATAGAGAGAGAAAGATGAGAGGCAGGGAGACAGAGGGATAGAGAGAAAGATGAGAGGCAGGGAGACAGAGGGATAGAGAGAGAAAGATGAGAGGCAGGGAGGCAGAGGGATAGAGAGAGAAAGATGAGAGGCAGGGAGACAGAGGTATAGAGAGAGGAAGATGAGAGGCAGGGAGACAGAGGGATAGAGAGAGAAAGATGAGAGGCAGGGAGACAGAGGGATAGAGATAGAAAGATGAGAGGCAGGGAGACAGAGGGATAGAGAGAGAAAGATGAGAGGCAGGGAGGCAGAGGGATAGAGAGAGAAAGATGAGAGGTATGGAGACAGAGGTATAGAGAGAGATAGATGAGAAAAAGGGAGTCAGAGGGATAGAGAAGAGGTCCAGTTGCCAGGACCACAAATACAAATTCCATCTAGACACCGTTGCCCTAGAGCACACAAAAAACTATGCATACCTTGGCCTAAACATCAGCGCCACAGGTAACTTCCACAAAGCTGTGAAAGATCTGAGAGACAAGGCAAGAAGGCCATTCTATGCCATCAAAAGAAACATAGATTTCAACATACCAATTAGGATCTGGCTAAAAATACTTGAATCAGTTATCTAACTCATTGCCCTATATGGTTGTGAGGTCTGGGGTCTGCTCACCAACCAAGACTTCACAAAATGGGACAAACACCAAATAGAGACTCTGCATACAGAATTCTGCAAAAATATCCTCCGTGTACAACGTAGAACACCAAATAATGCATGCAGAGCAGAATTAGGCCGATACCCAACAATTATCAAAATCCAGAAAAGAGCCGTTAAATTCTACAACCATCTAAAAGGAAGCGATTCCCAAACCTTCCATAACAAAGCCATCACCTACAGAGAGATGAACCTGGAGAAGAGTCCCCTAAGCAAGCTGGTCCTGGGGCTCTGTTCACAAACACAAACACACCCCACAGAGCCCCAGGACAGCAGCACAATTAGACCCAACCAAATCATGAGAAAACAAAAAGATAATTACTTGACACATTGGAAAGAATTAACAAAAAAACAGAACAAACTAGAATGCTATTTGGCCCTAAACAGAGAGTACACAGTGGCAGAATACCTGACCACTGTGACTGACCCAAACTTAAGGAAAGCTTCGACTATGTACAGACTTAGTGAGCATAGCCTTGCTATTGAGAAAGGCTGCCGTAGGCAGACCTGGCTCTCAAGAGAAGACAGGCTATGTGCTCACTGCCCACAAAATGAGGTGGAAACTGAGCTGTACTTCCTAACCTCCTGCCCAATGTATGACCATATTAGAGAGACATATTTCCCTGAGATTACAAAGATCCACAAAGAATTCGAAAACAAATCCAATTTTGATAAACTCCCATATCTACTGGGTGAAATTCCACAGTGTGCCATCACAGCAGCAAGATTTGTGACCTGTTGCCACGAGAAAAGGGCAACCAGTGAAGAACAAACACCATTGTAAATACAACCCATATTTATGCTTATTTATTTTATCTTGTGTCCTTTAACCATTTGTACATTGTTAACACTGTATATATATATATAATATGACATTTGTAATGTCTTTATTGTTTTGAAACTTCTGTATGTGTTACGTTTACTGTTAATTTTTATTGTTTATTTCACTTTATATAATCACTTTATATATTATCTACCTCACTTGCTTTGGCAATGTTAACACATGTTTCCCATGCCAATAAAGCCCCTTGAATTGAATTGAATAGAGAGAGAAAGATGAGAGGCAGGGAGACAGAGGGAAAGAGAGAGAAAGATGAGAGGCAGGGAGACAGAGAGAGAAAACGTCACGTTACAGGCCATCGAAGGGAATGTCATCTTAGTCGTTCTGCCTCCTCTCCCTCGCTCTTTGTCTCTCTCTCTCTCTCGCTCTCTCGTTTTCTCTCCCTCTCTGTCTGTCTGTCGGTCTCTCTCTCAATACAAATTCAATTCAAGGTCATGGGAAACATTTGTTAACATTGTCAAAACAAGTGAAGTAGGTAATAAACAAAAGTGAAATAAACAAAAAAAAATGAACAGTAAACGTCTCTCTCTCTCGGTGGAGACCTGGAATTACCTGTACTTATGTTCTCATACATCTTTCCTTTTACGGACAACCAACTTTCCCCTTTCAGACTGACACCCCCCATTTATACTCATTTCACATCTCGCTCACTCCATCTCTCCATCTCTCCCGCTGCCCTGCCAGAGATTCTTAGTGAGGTGAATCCGTCAACCGGGACCAATAGAGAGATAGGTACAAATACAAAGAGAGAGAAGAAGGAGGGGGAGAGAGAGAGAGAGAGAGGAGACAGAGAGAGACAGAGAGAGAGAGACAGAGAGACAGAGAGAGAGAGAGAGAGAGAGAGAGAGAGGGAGAGAGGGAGAGAGAGAGAGAGAGGGGGGCGGAGCAGAGAGAGAGAGAGAGAGAGAGAGAGTTCATGATAACCACTGTTGCACTACACTGAGCAGAGACAGATTGGGAGAAACTATGAGAGAAGCAAAAGAGAACGCACCAGTAGGATGGGTCAATGGCCTCGACTAGAGGGCCAATAACAGATAGTGTTGAGGAGGGTTATGAAGCAAGGCCTCGACTAGAGGGCCAATAACTGATAGTGTTGAGGAGGGTCATGTAGCAAGGCCTCGACTAGAGGGCCAATAACAGGTAGTGTTGAGGAGGGTCATGAAGCAAGGCCTCGACTAGAGGGCCAATAACAGATAGTGTTGAGGAGGGTCATGAAGCAAGGCCTCGACTAGAGGGCCAATAACAGATAGTGTTGAGAAGGGTCATGAAGCAAGGCCTCGACTAGAGGGTCAATAACAGATAGTGTTGAGGAGGGTCATGAAGCAAGGCCTCGACTAGAGGGCCAATAACAGATAGTGTTGAGGAGGGTCTTGAAGCAAGGCCTCGACTAGAGGGCCAATAACAGATAGTGTTGAGGAGGGTCATGAAGCAAGGCCTCGACTAGAGAGCCAATAACTGATGGTGTTGAGGAGGGTCATGAAGATGAAGCAAGGCCTCAACTAGAGGGTCAATAACAGATAGTGTTGAGGAGGGTCATGTAGCAAGGCCTCGACTAGAGGGCCAATAACAGATAGTGTTGAGGAGGGTCATGAAGCAAGGCCTCGACTAGAGGGCCAATAACAGATAGTGTTGAGGAGGGTCATGAAGCAAGGCCTCGACTAGAGGGCCAATAACAGATAGTGTTGAGGAGGGTCATGAAGCAAGGCCTCGACTAGAGGGCCAATAACAGGTAGTGTTGAGGAGGGTCATGAAGCAAGGCCTCGACTAGAGGGCCAATAACTGATAGTGTTGAGGAGGGTCATGAAGCAAGGCCTCGACTAGAGGGTCAATAACAGATAGTGTTGAGGAGGGTCATGAAGCAAGGCCTCGACTAGAGGGCCAATAACAGATAGTGTTGAGGAGGGTCATGAAGCAAGGCCTCGACTAGAGGGCCAATAACAGATAGTGTTGAGGAGGGTCATGAAGCAAGGCCTCGACTAGAGGGCCAATAACAGGTAGTGTTGAGGAGGGTCATGAAGCAAGGCCTCGACTAGAGGGCCAATAACAGATAGTGTTGAGGAGGGTCATGAAGCAAGGCCTCGACTAGAGAGCCAATAACTGATGGTGTTGAGGAGGGTCATGAAGATGAAGCAAGGCCTCGACTAGAGGGTCAATAACAGATAGTGTTGAGGAGGGTCATGTAGCAAGGCCTCGACTAGAGGGCCAATAACAGATAGTGTTGAGGAGGGTCATGAAGCAAGGCCTCGACTAGAGGGCCAATAACAGATAGTGTTGAGGAGGGTCATGAAGCAAGGCCTCGACTAGAGGGCCAATAACAGATAGTGTTGAGGAGGGTCATGAAGCAAGGCCTCGACTAGAGGGCCAATAACAGGTAGTGTTGAGGAGGGTCATGAAGCAAGGCCTCGACTAGAGGGCCAATAACTGATAGTGTTGAGGAGGGTCATGAAGCAAGGCCTCGACTAGAGGGTCAATAACAGATAGTGTTGAGGAGGGTCATGAAGCAAGGCCTCGACTAGAGGGCCAATAACAGATAGTGTTGAGGAGGGTCATGAAGCAAGGCCTCGACTAGAAGGCCAATAACAGATAGTGTTGAGGAGGGTCATGAAGCAAGGCCTCGACTAGAGGGCCAATAACAGATAGTGTTGAGGAGGGTCATGAAGCAAGGCCTCGACTAGAGGGCCAATAACTGATAGTGTTGAGGAGGGTCATGAAGCAAGGCCTCGACTAGAGGGCCAATAACAGATAGTGTTGAGGAGGGTCATGAAGCAAGGCCTCGACTAGAGGGTCAATAACAGATAGTGTTGAGGAGGGTCATGAAGCAAGGCCTCGACTAGAGGGTCAATAACAGACAGTGTTGAGGAGGGTCATGAAGCAAGGCCTCGACTAGAGGGCCAATAACTGATAGTGTTGAGGAGGGTCATGTAGCAAGGCCTCGACTAGAGGGCCAATAACAGATAGTGTTGAGGAGGGTCATGAAGCAAGGCCTCGACTAGAGGGCCAATAACAGATAGTGTTGAGGAGGGTCATGAAGCAAGGCCTCGACTAGAGGGCCAATAACAGATAGTGTTGAGGAGGGTCATGAAGCAAGGCCTCGACTAGAGGGCCAATAACAGATAGTGTTGAGGAGGGTCATGAAGCAAGGCCTCGACTAGAGGGCCAATAACAGATAGTGTTGAGGAGGGTCATGAAGCAAGGCCTCGACTAGAGGGCCAATAACTGATAGTGTTGAGGAGGGTCATGAAGCAAGGCCTCGACTAGAGGGCCAATAACAGATAGTGTTGAGGAGGGTCATGAAGCAAGGCCTCGACTAGAGGGTCAATAACAGATAGTGTTGAGGAGGGTCATGAAGCAAGGCCTCGACTAGAGGGTCAATAACAGACAGTGTTGAGGAGGGTCATGAAGCAAGGCCTCGACTAGAGGGCCAATAACTGGTAGTGTTGAGGAGGGTCATGAAGCAAGGCCTCGACT
>NC_050571.1:2772474-2892474 GCF_013265735.2 Oncorhynchus mykiss | reverse complement strand
GAGTCAGTGTGGAGGCTATATACAGGGTGTTACAGTACAGAGTCAATGTGGAGGCTATATTCAGGGTATTACGGTACAGAGTCAGTGTGGAGGCTATATACAGGGTGTTACGGTACAGAGTCAGTGTGGAGGCTATATACAGGGTGTTACGGTACAGAGTCAATGTGGAGGCTATATACAGGGGGGTACCGGTACAGAGTCAATGTGGAGGCTATATACAGGGTGTTACGGTACAGAGTCAATGTGGAGGCTATATACAGGGTGTTACGGTACAGAGTCAATGTGGAGGCTATATACAGGGTGTTACAGTACAGAGTCAATGTGGAGGCTATATACAGGGTGTTACGGTACAGAGTCAGTGTGGAGGCTATATACAGGGTGTTACAGTACAGAGTCAATGTGGAGGCTATATTCAGGGTATTACGGTACAGAGTCAGTGTGGAGGCTATATACAGGGTGTTACGGTACAGAGTCAGTGTGGAGGCTATATACAGGGTGTTACGGTACAGAGTCAATGTGGAGGCTATATACAGGGGGGTACCGGTACAGAGTCAATGTGGAGGCTATGTACAGGGTGTTACGGTACAGAGTCAATGTGGAGGATATATACAGGGTGTTACGGTACAGAGTCAATGTGGAGGCTATATACAGTACCGGTACAGAGTCAGTGTGGAGGCTATATACAGGGTATTACGGTACAGAGTCAATGTGGAGGCTATATTCAGGGTATTACGGTACAGAGTCAGTGTGGAGGCTATATACAGGGTGTTACGGTACAGAGTCAGTGTGGAGGCTATATACAGGGTGTTACAGTACAGAGTCAATGTGGAGGCTATATACAGGGTACCCTTCTTTCCTTCCTCTCTTCTGTCATGGAATCCTTCTGGAACTTTCATTACTCACACCTGTCCCCTATTCTCACGGATTAGTATAAGTGTTCCCTTTGGTTTCCACTGGGCTGGCGATTATACCCTGACGAAGACAGTTTGGCTGTCGAAACCTTGGTACTTAAATGTTTGCATCTGAGTTCCTAGAGTGTGCGGCTTTTTAATTTTCAAGTGTTCTACTCCGCTAGCCAGCACCTCGCCTAAATAGGTGTTCTACTCCGCTAGCCAGCACCTCACCTAAATAGGTGTTCTACTCCGCTAGCCAGCACCTCGCCTAAATAGGTGTTCTACTCCGCTAGCCAGCACCTCGCCTAAATAGGTGTTCTACTCCGCTAGCCAGCACCTCGCCTAAATAGGTGTTCTACTCCGCTAGCCAGCACCTCACCTAAATAGGTGTTCTACTCCGCTAGCCAGCACCTCGCCTAAATAGGTGTTCTACTCCGCTAGCCAGCACCTCGCCTAAATAGGTGTTCTACTCCGCTAGCCAGCACCTCGCCTAAATAGGTGTTCTACTCCGCTAGCCAGCACCTCGCCTAAATAGGTGTTCTACTCCGCTAGCCAGCACCTCGCCTAAATAGGTGTTCTACTCCGCTAGCCAGCACCTCGCCTAAATAGGTGTTCTACTCCGCTAGCCAGCACCTCGCCTAAATAGGTGTTCTACTCCGCTAGCCAGCACCTCGCCTAAATAGGTGTTCTACTCCGCTAGCCAGCACCTCGCCTAAATAGGTGTTCTACTCCGCTAGCCAGCACCTCGCCTAAATAGGTGTTCTACTCCGCTAGCCAGCACCTCGCCTAAATAGGTGTTCTACTCCGCTAGCCAGCACCTCGCCTAAATAGGTGTTCTACTCCGCTAGCCAGCACCTCGCCTAAATAGGTGTTCTACTCCGCTAGCCAGCACCTCGCCTAAATAGGTGTTCTACTCCGCTAGCCAGCACCTCGCCTAAATAGGTGTTCTACTCCGTTAGCCAGCACCTCGCCTAAATAGGTGTTCTACTCCGCTAGCCAGCACCTCGCCTAAATAGGTGTTCTACTCCGCTAGCCAGCACCTCGCCTAAATAGGTGTTCTACTCCGCTAGCCAGCACCTCGCCTAAATAGGTGTTCTACTCCGCTAGCCAGCACCTCGCCTAAATAGGTGTTCTACTCCGTTAGCCAGCACCTCGCCTAAATAGGTGTTCTACTCCGCTAGCCAGCACCTCGCCTAAATAGGTGTTCTACTCCGCTAGCCAGCACCTCGCCTAAATAGGTGTTCTACTCCGCTAGCCAGCACCTCGCCTAAATAGGTGTTCTACTCCGCTAGCCAGCACCTCGCCTAAATAGGTGTTCTACTCCGCTAGCCAGCACCTCGCCTAAATAGGTGTTCTACTCCGCTAGCCAGCACCTCGCCTAAATAGGTGTTCTACTCCGCTAGCCAGCACCTCGCCTAAATAGGTGTTCTACTCCGCTAGCCAGCACCTCGCCTAAATAGGTGTGCATTTTCCTTTTTCTTCTAGATCGTTGGTGCGTGAGTACCTGTGCTGTGTGTATTGGCTTTCGTGCCATTCTAGATTGCGCAGATGATTACGGTCTCGTCCCGTGTGATAATCAATGTGTGCTCGTGATATTTATTCGAGGTACTCCTCACTCTTTTGTTTGGGTTTCAACCCTGTGTTTTGGAAAGTGTTTGTTTTGTCTTTGTTCTGGTGCCTTGGCTTAATAAAACCCATATTACGCATTCCTGTGCCTGTCTCCCGAATCGTTCATACCAACGTGACTGAATAATCTACCATTGAGGGAGACAGCTGGAATGACCCGTCCGACAACGCTGTGACTGGTCCGTCTGGAGCCGCTGCAACTTCGGCAGCTGCAACTGGGTCGCCCGACGCCGCCACAACTGGCCCATCCGCCTCCACTGCTACGTGGCAACTGGCCCATCCGACTCCACTGCTACGCGGCAACTGGCCCGTCCGACTCCACTGCTACGTGGCAACTGGCCCATCCGACTCCACTGCTACGCGGCAACTGGCCCATCCGACTCCACTGCTACGTGGCAACTGGCCCATCCGACTCCACTGCTACGCGGCAACTGGCCCATCCGACTCCACTGCTACACGGCAACTGGCCCATCCGACTCCACTGCTACGCGGCAACTGGCCCATCCGACTCCACTGCTACGCGGCAACTGGCCCACCCGACGACGCAACTTCCTTAGCTGCATCGGGTTATGATCGACCCGCACTGCGTTCCTGTGATCATCCTCGAGGCGGGTGTCATGGAGCTGCTGGTGTGGCTCCCTGTCACGGATCCCTCCGGGAACGTTCATTACACACACCTGTCCCCTATTCCTACTGATTAGTATAAGTGTGCCCTTTCGTTTCCATTGGGCTGTCGATTACAATAAAAAAGACTATCATAAATAATTTATACCAGCGTGACACATCTTCCTACAGAGTCCTTTCATTCCTTCCTCTTCTTCCTACAGAGTCCCTCCTCTTCTTCCTCTTCTTCCTACAGAGTCCCTCCTCTTCTTCCTCTTCTTCCTACAGAGTCCCTCCTCTTCTTCCTCTTCTTCCTACAGAGTCCCTCCTCTTCTTCCTCTTATTCCCAGAGTCCCTCCTCTTCTTCCTACAGAGTCCCTCCTTTCCTTCCTCTTCTTCCAACAGACTCCCTCTTTTCCTTCCTCTTCTTCCTACAGAGTCCGTCCTCTTCTTCCTACAGAGTCCCTCTTTTCCTTCCTCTTCTTCCTACAGAGTCCGTCCTCTTCTTCCTACAGAGTCCCTCCTTTCCTTCCTCTTCTTCCTACAGAGTCCGTCCTCTTCTTCCTACAGAGTCCCTCCTTTCCTTCCTCTTCTTCCTACAGAGTCCCTCTTTTCCTTCCTCTTCTTCCTACAGAGTCCGTCCTCTTCTTCCAACAGAGTCCCTCTTTTCCTTCCTCTTCTTCCTACAGAGTCCGTCCTCTTCTTCCAACAGAGTCCCTCTTTTCCTTCCTCTTCTTCCTACAGAGTCCCTCCTTTCCTTCCTCTTCTTCCCAGAGTCCCTCTTTTCCTTCCTCTTCTTCCTACAGAGTCCCTCCTCTTCTTCCTCTTCTTCCGACAGAGTCCCTCCTCTTCTTCCTCTTCTTCCTACAGAGTCCCTCCTCTTCTTCCTCTTCTTCCTACAGAGTCCCTCCTCTTCTTCCTCTTATTCCTACAGAGTCCCTCCTCTTCTTCCTCTTCTTCCTACAGAGTCCCTCCTCTTCTTCCTCTTCTTCCTACAGAGTCCCTCCTTTCCTTCCTCTTCTTCCGACAGAGTCCCTTCTTTCCTTCCTCTCTTCTTCTGTTCTTTCTTCTCTCTGTTCCCTCACAGCCCCTGGGTGCATCTGGCAGGGATCTTTCTCTCCTCCTCTTCTTTCTTTCCATCATCCCACGAACTCCATATCTCCCAGTTCCACATGATGTGTGTGTGTAGTCATTGTATGGAGTCATTCAATAACCACCCCCGCTATCTCCCACACGGCCGTATACCCAGCATTCCCAGCTACATTCCAATTGGCAGCCTATTCCCTATACAGTGCACAACCAAATGGGCTCTGATCAGAAGTAGTCCACTATGAAGGGAAGAGGACGCCAGTTGGGGTGAAGTCACTTTCCCATTTTTCCCCTCTGACATTCACAACTTGTTAAACTGCCTGGACCGTTTAGGTTGTCAGCAGAGAATCGCCAGTAGGAGAACGCCTTCCTCTCGTTTCTCTCCGAGGTACAAAATGTTTGGCATTTACTCATGAAGATGTTTCACAGCTTGGCATCCTCTTCCACTGCTGCTGTTTCCACATTGGATAAGTGCACTATAACACCCAGTTCCCGGATAAGTGCACTACTTTTGACTAAAGAACTATGGGCCTTTGACAAAAGTACTGCACTATATAGGAAATAGGGTGCCATTGTGGAGCACCCTTAGACTGGTGCATCAATGCTTCCTGAAAGACAGGACAGGAGCATTTCACAACAGATCATCTCAACCGATGATTATTGATCAGACACTCCTTTCAAAACCCCCTCTCTGTCATTTTCTGTCGTTGGTTTCCTCCTGGGCAGGGGCTGAGGTGCCAGCCTATTGTGTGGCATGATGATCTATTGGGTTAGAGATACTCTTTTCATTCTACAGCAGGAGAGGTAGAGGTAGTGGAAGAGGTAGAGGTAGGGGTAGAGGTAGAGGTTTTTGTAGAGGTAGAGTTAGAGTTAGTGGTAGAGGTAGAGGTGGAGGTGGAGAAATAGGTAGTGATAGTGGTAGAGGTAGTGGCAGAGATATAGGTTCTGGTGGAGGTAATGATAGTGGTAGTGGTGGAGGAAACGGTAGTGGTAGAAGTAGTGGTAGAGGTAGAGGTAGAGGTAGAGGTAGAGGTAGTGGTAGTGGTTGTGGTTGTGGTAGTGCTAGAGGTAGTGGTAGTGGTAGTGGTAGAGGTAGAGGTAGAGGTAGTGGTAGTCATAGTGTTAGTGGTAATGGTTGAGGTAGTGGTAGTGGTAGTGGTAGAGGTAGAGGTAGTGGTAGTGGTAGTGGTAGAGGTAGAGGTAATGGTAGAGGTAGAGGTAGTGGTAGAGGTAGTGGTAGTGGTAGAGGTAATGGTAGAGGTAGAGGTAGTGGTAGAGGTAATGGTAATGGTTGAGTTAGAGGTAGAGGTTGTGTGGCCTATTGTGTGGCATGATGATCTATTGGGTTAGAGATCCTCTTTTCATTCTACAGCAGGAGAGGTAGAGGTAGTGGAAGAGGTAGAGGTAGGGGTAGAGGTAGAGGTTTTTGTAGAGGTAGAGTTAGAGTTAGTGGTAGAGGTAGAGGTGGAGGTGGAGAAATAGGTAGTGATAGTGGTAGAGGTAGTGGCAGAGATATAGGTTCTGGTGGAGGTAATGATAGTGGTAGTGGTGGAGGAAACGGTAGTGGTAGAAGTAGTGGTAGAGGTAGAGGTAGAGGTAGAGGTAGAGGTAGTGGTAGTGGTTGTGGTTGTGGTAGAGGTAGAGGTAGAGGTAGTGGTAGTCATAGTGTTAGTGGTAATGATTGAGGTAGTGGTAGTGGTAGTGGTAGAGGTAGAGGTAGTGGTAGTGGTAGTGGTAGAGGTAGAGGTAATGGTAGAGGTAGAGGTAGTGGTAGAGGTAGTGGTAGTGGTAGAGGTAATGGTAGAGGTAGAGGTAGTGGTAGAGGTAGTGGTAGATGTAGAGGTAATGGTAATGGTTGAGTTAGAGGTAGAGGTAGAGGTAGTGGTAGAGGTAGTGTTAGAGGTAGAGGTAATGGTAGAGGTAGAGGTAGTGGTAGAGGTAGAGGTAGTGGTACAGGTAGTGGTAGAGGTAGAGGTAGTGGTAGTGGTAGAGGTAGTGGTAGAGGTAATGGTAGAGGTAGTGGTAGTGTTAGAGGAAACGGTAGTGGTAGAGGTAGAGGTAGAGGTAGAGGTAGTGGTAGTGGTAGTGGTAGTGGTAGAGGTAGTGGTAGAGGTAGAGGTAGTGGTAGTGGTAGTGGTAATGGTAGAGGTAGAGGTAGTTGTTGTGGTAGTGGTAGTGGTAGTGGTAGAGGAATTGGTAGTGGTAGAGGTAGTGGTAGTGGTAGAGGAAACGGTAGTGGTAGTCATAGTGGTAGTGGTAGTGGTAGTGGTAGTGGTAGAGGTAGAGGTCATGGTAGAGGTAGAGGTAGTGGTAGAGGTAGTGGTAGAGGTAGAGGTAATGGTAGAGGTAGTGGTAGAGGTAGTGGTAGTGGAAACGGTAGTGGTAGAAGTAGTGGTAGAGGTAGAGGTAGAGGTAGAGGTAGAGGTAGAGGTAGAGGTAGTGGTAGAGGTAGAGGTAGTGGTAGTGGTAGTGGTAGTGGTAGAGGTAGTGGTAGTGGTAATGGTAGAGGTAGTGGTAGTGGTAGTGGTAGTGGTAGTGGTAGAGGTAGTGGTAGTGGTAGATGTAGAGGTAATGGTAGTCATAGTGGTAGTGGTAATGGTTGAGGTAGTGGTACTGGTACTGGTACTAATGCTGGTAGTTGTAGTGGTTGTGGTTTTGGTAGTGGTAGAGGTACTGGTAGAGGTAGTGGCAGTTGTGAAATGTAGATTTAGTTGTAGATATAGATGTAGTGGTAGAGGTAGTAGTAGAGGTAGAGGTAGTGGTAGAGGTAGTAGTAGAGGTAGAGGTAGTGGTAGAGGTAGTAGTAGAGGTAGAGGTAGTGGTAGATGTAGTGGTGGAGGTAGTAGTAGAGGTAGATGTAGTGGTAGAGGTAGAGGAAGTGGCAGAGGTTGTGGGAGAGGTTGAGGTAGAGGTAGTGGTAGAGGTAGAGGAAGTGGCAGAGGTTGTGGGAGAGGTTGAGGTAGTGGTAGTGGAAGAGGTAGTTGTAATGTTAGCAAAAGAGATAGAGGTGGAGAGGTAGAGGTAGTTATATACATTTGAAGTTGTTATTTCACTTATATTTCACTGTATCACATTCCAAGTGGGTCAGAAGATTACATACACTAAGTTGACTGTGCCTTTAAACAGCTTTCAAAATTCCAGTAAGTTATGTCATGGCTTTAGAAGCTTCTGATAGGCTAATTTACATAATTTGAGTCAATTGGAGGTGTACCTGTGGATGTATTTCAAGGCCTACCTTCAAACTCAGTGCCTCTTTGCTTGACATCATGGGAAATCTAAATAAATCAACCAAGACCTCAGATAACAAACTGTAGACCTCCACAAGTCTGGTTCATCCTTGGGAGAAATTTCCAAACGCCTGGCGGTACCACGCTCACCTGTATAAACAATAGTACGCAAGTATAAAGTATAACCGCCATAAAAAAAGCCAGGCTACGGTTTGGTACTGCACATGGGGACAAAGATTAGACTTTTTTTAAACAAAAATATAACTGTTTGGCCATAAGCATCGTTATGCTTGGAGGAAAAAGGGAGAGGCTTGCAAGCCGAAGAACACCATCTCAACTGTGAAGCACTGGGGTGGCAGCATCATGTTGTGGGGGTGCTTTGCTGCAGTAGGGAATGGTGCACTTTACAAAATAGATGGCTTCATGAGGCAGGAAAATTAGGTGGATATATTGAAGCAACATCTCAAGACATCAGTCAGGAAGTTAAAGCTTGGTCGCTAATGGGTCTTCCAAATTAACAATGACCCCAAGCATACTTCCAAAGTTGTGGCAAAATGGCTTAAGGACAACAAAGTCAAGGCATTGGAGTGGCCATCACAAAGCCCTGACCTCAACCCTATAGAAAATGTGAGGGTAGAACTGAAAAAGTGTGTGCAAGCAAGGAGGCCTACAAACCTGACTCAGTTACACCAGCTCTGTCTGAGGGAATTGGCCAGAATTCACCCAACTTATTTGGGGAAGCTTGTGGAAGGCTCCCCAAAAACATTTGACCCAAGTTAAACAATTTAAAGGCAAAGCTACCAAATGCTAATTGAGTGTATATAAACTTCTGACCCTCTGGGAATGTGATGAAAGAAATAAAAGCTGAAATAAATCATTATTATTATTATTATTATCATTATCTTATTTTTAAATCATTCTCTCTACTATTATTCTGACATTTCACATTCTTAAAATAAAGTGGTGATCCTAACTGACCTAAGACAGGGAATTTTTACTAGGATTAGTTGTCAGGAATTGTGAAAAATTGAGTTTAAATGTATTTGGCTAAGGTGTATGTAAACATCCGACTTCAACTGTAGCGGATATCGAAAACAGCTACTGAAATCAGAACGCAAACCACTGTATGTAAACTTCAGACTTCAACTGTACTTACCAAGTACCAGAGTGGGCAGTGTGCATTGTCCAGGGAGGCAAACAGGTCCACCTGCATCCTCCCGAACTTGTTCCACAGGTGCTGCAACACCTGGGGATGTAGGCTCCAGTCCCAAGGTGGCGGGCCCTCCCTCGAGGGGATATCCGATGCCACATTCAGGATACAAGGTACATGGCGCTACGCGTTGAGACGCTAGATGTTCCTGGGCCCAGAGAAGGAGCTCCCATAAGATGGAGGCAAAGGGGGCCTGATGGTTGATGTAAGCCACCACTGTGGTGATGTCCGTTCTCACCAGGACATGTCTTCCCTTCAGATGTGGAATGAAAGACTTCAGGGCTCGCAGCTCTAGTGTCAGCCCTGGGGTGATGGGGAGAGTGGCAAATGTGCTCTGGAGAGCAGCTGGCAGACGGGATTGGGCCAGCCAGAGATGGCGCCAGAGGTAACCAACCACCTGCCCTCATGCAGCCGGGACAACAGAGTCTAACGCTAACGGAACACAAAGTACAACAAACCACAGGCGGAAGATACAGAGGAACCTCGGAGCAGCGAGTAGAGATGGCCATGTGGCCAGCTGCTCCAGGCTGCAAACAGCCAGTGAGTATACAGTACTTCCACGCTAACGATATTACACTTACCAGTGACTTACCAAGAGAACTTCAGAAAAGTTTGTACCTCAAATCATTCGGACGTCTGCCAAGAACATGAAAAGAGAACGTGTGTCGCGGCCATGGGGTCTACATATAGGAGCAGCCGTGACACAGGTGTACATGGGAGTAAATCTGTAAATCCTCACCTCGGATGTATCCCTCCGCCGCGGAGTGATACCAATATATTGGAGTGATACCAATACAGTGAAACATAAACATCTGTCTTGTCCAGACCGGTGCACCATAGCTACAGTAAGCCTTTATGCAAACAAGCCATTTGCTACTGTCGTCATTCACTTTGAACTGGACTATGTTTACAGTATGTTTACAGGAAGTATCAACAGCACGACTTTAGATCATTAGAAAGCATTTGCCAAAAGCCATTACAACGCACCTGAATGGAAATATGTAAATACCACTGGAGTCCTCTTACATTTGGGAACTTTACAGTCCTATTGATCGAACAACCATGAAAAGGTAGGCTCTCTCTCAGTTATGCACATCAACAACAACAAGAATAACAACTAATGCTAGCCAGAGCAAGATGAGCTTAAATCTAATGAAGGAACATTAGATAAACCCTATCAAACAGTTTCAGCAAGATGGCTGTCAAAATTGTACTGATGAACGATGGCATCAAAATTTCACTGAATTGTAGCCTACTCGTCCTTCTACAGCTTGCCTGCAACCAAGCACCAAAGCTAACTGGCTAAAGTTGGCTAGCTTACTAAATGTCTACTTTTTTATTTTATAGATTTAATTTTGGATTGGAGATGTTTAATGTGAGTCTGGAAGGAGTGTTTACAGTCTAGCCAGACACCTAGGTATTTGTAGTTATCCACATATTCTAAGTCAGAACCTTCCAGAGTAGTGATGCTGGACGGGCGGACAGGTGCTGGCAGCGATCGGTTGAGGAGCATGCATTTAGTTTTACTAGCATTTAAGAGCAGTTGGAGTTCACGGAAGGAGAGTTGTATGGCATTGAAGCTCGTCTGGAGGTTAGTTAACACAGTGTCCAAAGGAGGGCCAGAGGTATACAGAAGCAGTGCGGCTTGGTTGGGTTGTGTTTCGGAGGACGCATGGCTCTCGACCTTCGGCTCACCCGAGCCCGTACGGGAGTTGTAGCGATGAGACAAGATAATAACTACTAACAATTGGATACCACGAAATTGGGGAGAAAATGGGGTAACATTAAAAATAAAAAAAGCACTGTCTGGGTTAGGATATATTCCAACAACGTCCCACCAAAACATATACAGAACATGGTTGCCGTGTTCTCAGAAAATAAGATATTAAGTTTCATGGGAATTGTGTAAGAACAGGTGTGTTCACATCCCACCTTGTTACTGTTGTCAAGCCAATCAAGGCCCTCATTCATAACACCTTGTTACTGTTGTCAAGCCAATCAAGGCCCTCATTCATAACACCTTGTTACTGTTGTCAAGCCAATCAAGGCCCTCATTCAAAACACCTTGTTACTGTTGTCAAGCCAATCAAGGCCCTCATTCATAACACCTTATTACTGTTGTCAAGCCAATCAAGGCCCTCATTCATAACACCTTGTTACTGTTGTCAAGCCAATCAAGGCCCTCATTCATAACACCTTGTTACTGTTGTCAAGCCAATCAAGGCCCTCATTCATAACACCTTGCTACTGTTGTCAAGCCAATCAAGGCCCTCATTCATAACACCTTGTTACTGTTGTCAAGCCAATCAAGGCCCTCATTCATAACACCTTGTTACTGTTGTCAAGCCAATCAAGGCCCTCATTCATAACACCTTATTACTGTTGTCAAGCCAATCAAGGCCCTCATTCATAACACCTTGTTACTGTTGTCAAGCCAATCAAGGCCCTCATTCATAACACCTTGTTACTGTTGTCAAGCCAATCAAGGCCCTCATTCATAACACCTTGTTACTGTTGTCAAGCCAATCAAGGCCCTCATTCATAACACCTTGTTACTGTTGTCAAGCCAATCAAGGCCCTCATTCATAACACCTTGTTACTGTTGTCAAGCCAATCAAGGCCCTCATTCATAACACCTTGTTACTGTTGTCAAGCCAATCAAGGCCCTCATTCATAACACCTTGTTACTGTTGTCAAGCCAATCAAGGCCCTCATTCATAACACCTTGTTACTGTTGTCAAGCCAATCAAGGCCCTCATTGGTGAACCACTCACACCGTGTTACTGTTGCCAGGGATACACACAAACAGAAAACTGGACACATGAACGTTCTTGCAATGTTCCCATGAAACGTGTCTACAACCTTAAAATCTACACATCTAAAATCTAAATCTAATTCTGAGAACATGGTGACAACGTTCTCTGTGAGTTTTATTTGACATTTAAGGGAACGGTCTCTCTGGAAAACATTCCTTGCGCATCACAGGAACGTTCCTATGAAACGTTTAGTTAATGACTGAATGAGACTCTTAAGGGAACGTTCTCTAACGTTGTGGGAACGTTTGTTGTTAGCTGTGTGGAGTCTCGCTAATGAAATGTCTAAATTCAGATCAAATTTTATTTGTCACATACACATGGTTAGCAGATGTTAATGCGAGTAACGAAATTCATATTAATTACTTTGAATGGCAGAAAATTTCACATTTTGTTCAGTCCTTTTTGCTATAAAGAGAAAACACCTGACTGGGCACACACTGGTTGAATCAATGTTGTTTCCACATGGAATAGATGTTGAATTGACTTCTATGCCCAGTGTGACATCCCTGTGAGCCCCCGCAGACCAAAACCTGAAATTACCATGGCAGCAGCTCTGTTGGACAGTGTTTACAGAGAGGAGAGAGGAGAGGAGAGAGGAGAGGAGAGGAGCAGTAGTAGGGTGTTAAGTCCAGACATCATTACTTCATTATAACTGGCTTGGTTAAAAACCCCCCAGGGTTTCGACTCTTATAGGTTAATGAGCTGAAAGGGCAACACATCCCCAGTCTTTTTGTCTGTCTTGCCCGGACACTACTGCTTACATGACTAATGGCCAGACAGATGGAGTGAGAGGGGAGAAATACAGCGAGAGGTTTGATGCTTTGATGTACAGTCTACCCTGTCTAAGATAAGGAGTTTTCATGGTGAAATAGTATGATGGTTGAATATGTTGATGGCAGTACAGAGCCGTGTGGACATGCAGACAGACAGCAGTGTGGACATGCAGACAGACGGGCAGTGTGGACATGCAGACAGACAGCAGTGTGGACATGCAGACAGACAGCAGTGTGGACATGCAGACAGACAGCAGTGTGGACATGCAGACAGACGGGCAGTGTGGACATGCAGACAGACAGCAGTGTGGACATGCAGACAGACAGCAGTGTGGACATGCAGACAGACAGCAGTGTGGACATGCAGACAGACGGGCAGTGTGGACATGCAGACAGACAGCAGTGTGGACATGCAGACAGACAGCAGTGTGGACATGCAGACAGACAGCAGTGTGGACATGCAGACAGACGGGCAGTGTGGACATGCAGACAGACAGCAGTGTGGACATGCAGACAGACAGCAGTGTGGACATGCAGACAGACGGCAGTGTGGACATGCAGACAGACGGCAGTGTGGACATGCAGACAGACAGCAGTGTGGACATGCAGACAGACAGCAGTGTGGACATGCAGACAGACAGCAGTGTGGACATGCAGACAGACAGCAGTGTGGACATGCAGACAGACAGCAGTGTGGACATGCAGACAGACAGCAGTGTGGACATGCAGACAGACGGGCAGTGTGGACATGCAGACAGACAGCAGTGTGGACATGCAGACAGACAGCAGTGTGGACATGCAGACAGACGGCAGTGTGGACATGCAGACAGACGGCAGTGTGGACATGCAGACAGACGGCAGTGTGGACATGCAGACAGACGGGCAGTGTGGACATGCAGACAGACGGGCAGTGTGGACATGCAGACAGACAGCAGTGTGGACATGCAGACAGACGGGCAGTGTGGACATGCAGACAGACAGCAGTGTGGACATGCAGACAGACAGCAGTGTGGACATGCAGACAGACGGGCAGTGTGGACATGCAGACAGACAGCAGTGTGGACATGCAGACAGACAGCAGTGTGGACATGCAGACAGACAGCAGTGTGGACATGCAGACAGACGGGCAGTGTGGACATGCAGACAGACGGCAGTGTGGACATGCAGACAGACAGCAGTGTGGACATGCAGACAGACAGCAATGTGGACATGCAGACAGACAGCAGTGTGGACATGCAGACAGACAGCAGTGTGGACATGCAGACAGACAGCAATGTGGACATGCAGACAGACAGCAGTGTGGACATGCAGACAGACAGCAGTGTGGACATGCAGACAGACAGCAGTGTGGACATGCAGACAGACAGCAGTGTGGACATGCAGACAGACAGCAGTGTGGACATGCAGACAGACGGCAGTGTGGACATGCAGACAGACGGGCAGTGTGGACATGCAGACAGACGGGCAGTGTGGACATGCAGACAGACAGCAGTGTGGACATGCAGACAGACAGCAGTGTGGACATGCAGACAGACGGGCAGTGTGGACATGCAGACAGACAGCAGTGTGGACATGCAGACAGACAGCAGTGTGGACATGCAGACAGACGGGCAGTGTGGACATGCAGACAGACAGCAGTGTGGACATGCAGACAGACGGGCAGTGTGGACATGCAGACAGACAGCAGTGTGGACATGCAGACAGACAGCAGTGTGGACATGCAGACAGACAGCAGTGTGGACATGCAGACAGACGGCAGTGTGGACATGCAGACAGACGGGCAGTGTGGACATGCAGACAGACAGCAGTGTGGACATGCAGACAGACAGCAGTGTGGACATGCAGACAGACAGCAGTGTGGACATGCAGACAGACGGCAGTGTGGACATGCAGACAGACGGCAGTGTGGACATGCAGACAGACAGCAGTGTGGACATGCAGACAGACGGGCAGTGTGGACATGCAGACAGACAGCAGTGTGGACATGCAGACAGACAGCAGTGTGGACATGCAGACAGACAGCAGTGTGGACATGCAGACAGACGGCAGTGTGGACATGCAGACAGACGGCAGTGTGGACATGCAGACAGACAGCAGTGTGGACATGCAGACAGACAGCAGTGTGGACATGCAGACAGACAGCAGTGTGGACATGCAGACAGACAGCAGTGTGGACATGCAGACAGACAGCAGTGTGGACATGCAGACAGACAGCAGTGTGGACATGCAGACAGACGGGCAGTGTGGACATGCAGACAGACGGGCAGTGTGGACATGCAGACAGACAGCAGTGTGGACATGCAGACAGACAGCAGTGTGGACATGCAGACAGACGGCAGTGTGGACATGCAGACAGACAGCAGTGTGGACATGCAGACAGACGGGCAGTGTGGACATGCAGACAGACAGCAGTGTGGACATGCAGACAGACAGCAGTGTGGACATGCAGACAGACAGCAGTGTGGACATGCAGACAGACAGCAGTGTGGACATGCAGACAGACAGCAGTGTGGACATGCAGACAGACAGCAGTGTGGACATGCAGACAGACAGCAGTGTGGACATGCAGACAGACAGCAGTGTGGACATGCAGACAGACAGCAGTGTGGACATGCAGACAGACGGGCAGTGTGGACATGCAGACAGCAGTGTGGACATGCAGACAGACGGCAGTGTGGACATGCAGACAGACGGCAGTGTGGACATGCAGACAGACAGCAGTGTGGACATGCAGACAGACAGCAGTGTGGACATGCAGACAGACAGCAGTGTGGACATGCAGACAGACGGCAGTGTGGACATGCAGACAGACAGCAGTGTGGACATGCAGACAGACGGCAGTGTGGACATGCAGACAGACGGCAGTGTGGACATGCAGACAGACGGCAGTGTGGACATGCAGACAGACAGCAATGTGGACATGCAGACAGACAGCAGTGTGGACATGCAGACAGACGGCAGTGTGGACATGCAGACAGACAGCAGTGTGGACATGCAGACAGACAGCAGTGTGGACATGCAGACAGACGGCAGTGTGGACATGCAGACAGACGGCAGTGTGGACATGCAGACAGACGGGCAGTGCGGACATGCAGACAGACAGCAGTGTGGACATGCAGACAGACAGCAGTGTGGACATGCAGACAGACGGGCAGTGTGGACATGCAGACAGACAGCAGTGTGGACATGCAGACAGACAGCAGTGTGGACATGCAGACAGACAGCAGTGTGGACATGCAGACAGACGGGCAGTGTGGACATGCAGACAGACAGCAGTGTGGACATGCAGACAGACAGCAGTGTGGACATGCAGACAGACAGCAGTGTGGACATGCAGACAGACAGCAGTGTGGACATGCAGACAGACGGCAGTGTGGACATGCAGACAGACAGCAGTGTGGACATGCAGACAGACGGCAGTGTGGACATGCAGACAGACGGGCAGTGTGGACATGCAGACAGACGGCAGTGTGGACATGCAGACAGACGGGCAGTGTGGACATGCAGACAGACAGCAGTGTGGACATGCAGACAGACAGCAGTGTGGACATGCAGACAGACAGCAGTGTGGAAATGCAGACAGACAGCAGTGTCGACATGCAGACAGACAGCAGTGTGGACAGACAGACAACAGATAGACAGCACACAGGCAGAGTGGCAGAGGCATCAAAGGAAAAGAGAGAGGGATGGAAAGGGAGCGAGAGAGGGGAAGAGGAGAGATGGTAGAGAGAGAGTGGTAGAGAGAGAGATGAGAGAGAGAGTACAGAGAGATTATGAGGGAGAGGGTAAGCGAGGTAGAGGAGAGAAAGGGAGAGAGAGATGAGAGGTAGAGAGAGAGAGAAGAAGAGAGAAGAGGAAGAGATAAGAGGGAGGAGAGGAAAGGGAGAGGGGAGAGAGTTAGCCTTTTCCCTGCCTGCCTCACTGTGGGGTGGAGAAGATCAATCAAATGCAATTTGAAAAATGTCAACCTTCCATCTCTCTGCCATCACACCGCCGTACCCTCGCAGCCAATGTACCCTACACAGAGCCCACGTCCCAAAGGGCACCTTATTTCCTATATAGTGCACTACTTTTGACCAGAGTCCTATCAGAGAGGAGAGTAAAAACTGTCCATCCCACATGCTCCCTACCGCTTGCAGCCTCCTAGCGGTTAATTATAAAACCTATTAGGTTTGGACTGCTGTTGAGAAGACTGTCAATAGATGTGTGCCATGCGCCAACAAACCAACCGCCAACACTTGTTTCCACAGAAGAATGAACGTAGCTGTCGTCTGCCTGTTCGTCTGACTGTCCACCCCGAACCCTATTATATTGACTGCTTTCTTTATTTCCTTGAGAAATAAACTCAACGTGTCAAAGAAGAGTTGGTACGTAAACAAACAAACAAATATTTACCCGACTTCAACAACAACAAAACATAACAAATCGCAGAGACTTTCGGATCGAAGATCCTTTATTTACGAGGGCTGTCATTGTCCAAGACCAAAAAAACCTAGCCGGTTGTCAAGGCGATTTGAGCCACCTGACTGTCGGTTAGAGTGTCTCCAGGAGAGATGTTTCATCCACAGATAACCCAGCTAACTGCTGAGGTAGAGAAGTTTATATTATACTGCCTACATTCCTCACTCACTTAGTCTGCCTCCCAAATGGTTCCCTATTCCCTCCTGTCCGCACTACTTTAGACCAGAACCCTACGGTAGGGTGCTCTTTGGGACGCACAATGTGCCAGAAACCAAAACGGAAAAGAAATGATTCATGGTAAAGAAATCAACAGTTCTTCCCCTAAAAACCACTAAAGGACACAAGTATCTTCTTCATCAATACGCCATATAGAAGCGTAGGCTGAGTCCCAAATCGCACCCTATTCCCTACATAGTACACTACTTTTGACCAGGGCCCATGACGGTAATAAGGGGTGTTGTGACTTGACTCTAATATCATTCTGAAGTCTGTTATTCATCTAATTACCTAAATATGTTTAATTGTTACCCAATTAAATTAATCACGTAACATCTAACTCATTAGGATCTGGGGAACCACGAGAGCGATTCTTTAAAGAGTTACAATATCTTAAAATTAAACACTAAAGGTCTTTACCTATCACATCTATAAACAGTCAACTTATTAAATCATAACCTCGTATCATATCATCATTGTGAACAGTTGTAACCTCTTAACATCTGCCAAAACCACAGCCTTACTTTTGATTCAGTACCACACAAATTGGTTTAATTATTTATTTACTAGCTAACACTGGACTCAGATAGTGGAAAGGACTGAGTATTGGTTCTCAACCACAATGGACTCAGATAGTGGACAGGACTGGGCATTGGTTCTCAACCACACTGGACTCAGATAGTGGACAGGACTGGGTATTGGTTCTCCACCACACTGGACTCAGATAGTGTACTGGACTGGGTATTGGTTCTCAACCACACTGGACTCAGATAATGGAAAGGACTGGGTATTGGTTCTCAACCACACTAGACCCAGATAGTGGACAGGACTGGGTATTGGTTCTCAACCACACTGGACTCAGATAGTGGACAGGACTGGGTATTGGTTCTCAACCACACTGGACTCAGATAGTGGACAGGACTGGGTATTGGTTCTCCACCACACTGGACTCAGATAATGGAAAGGACTGGGTATTGGTTCTCAACCACAATGGACTCAGATAGTGGACAGGACTGGGCATTGGTTCTCAACCACACTGGACTCAGATAGTGGACAGGACTGGGTATTGGTTCTCCACCACACTGGACTCAGATAGTGTACTGGACTGGGTATTGGTTCTCAACCACACTGGACTCAGATAATGGAAAGGACTGGGTATTGGTTCTCAACCACACTAGACCCAGATAGTGGACAGGACTGGGTATTGGTTCTCAACCACACTGGACTCAGATAGTGGACAGGACTGGGTATTGGTTCTCAACCACACTAGACTCAGATAGTGGACAGGACTGGGTATTGGTTCTCAACCACAATGGACTCAGATAGTGGACAGGACTGGATATTGGTTCTCGACCACACTGGACTCAGATAGTGTACTGGACTGGGTATTGGTTCTCAACCACACTGGACTCAGATAGTGGACAGGACTGGGTATTGGTTCTCAACCACACTGGACTCAGATAGTGGACAGGACTGGGTATTGGTTCTCCACCACACTGGACTCAGATAGTGGACAGGACTGGGTATTGGTTCTCAACCACTACTCAAACTTGCAATTCCTCTGTACTGGTGTTTATTTTGTAAGAAGCTGTGATAACTTCCTCTATACTGCTGTATCTATAAGGACACAAGGTGAGACCCAAATGCAGACATAGGAGGCAGATGGTTGAGCTCCGATATTTATTATAACAATAGCTGGAGGCAAAAAGCAAGTTGGGGACAGGCAAGAGATCATAAATCAGGTCAGAGTCCAAACAGTACCAGGCGATAAGCAGGTTCTAGGTGAGGACAGGCAGAGTGCTCAGGCAGGCGAATTCGACGTCAGGACAGGCAAGGGTCAGAACCAGGAGAGCTAGAAAAAAACTGAGACTGGGGGGGAAAGGAGCTGGGAAAACTGCTAGTTGACTTGGAAAAACAAGACGAACTGGCACAGAGAGATAGGAAACACAGGGATATATACACCGGGGATAATAAGCGACACCTGGAGGGGGGTGGAGACAAGCACGAGGACAGGTGGAACAGATTAGGGCATAACACTATCATTTCTAAGAAGCTGTAATAACTTAATCTGTACTGTTTGTATCCTTTGTAAGAGTCTGTGATAACTTCCTCTGTACTGTTGTATCCTTTGTAAGAGTGTGTGATAACTTCCTGTATACTGCTGTATCCTTTGTAAGAGTCTGTGATAACTTCCTGTATACTGCTGTATCCTTTGTAAGCGTCTGTGATAACTTCCTGTATACTGCTGTATCCTTTGTAAGAGTATGTGATAACTTCCTGTATACTGCTGTATCCTTTGTAAGAGCCTGTGATAACTTCCTGTATGCTGCTGTATCCTTTGTAAGAGTCTGTGATAACTTCCTGTATACTGCTGTATCCTTTGTAAGAGTCTGTGATAACTTCCTCTATACTGCTGTATCCTTTGAAAGAGTCTGTGATGACCTCCTGTATACTGCTGTATCCTTTGTAAGAAGCTGGTGTAACACAGTTTGTATACAAGCTCTAAACCCAACTGAAGAAGAAATAGTGTGATTATAGATGTATCCTCATAGCCCATAACCCACCTCTCACATGCCCACGTTTAGGTCCCGACCCATAGTTTAAGAAACCCTGGTATACAAGATAATCTGAATAACAGGTTATCCAGTGTCAGGAATAATTTCAACAATTATCCTACTCTCCGATTGTTCTGTAATGTCTATGATTATCTCATGAAACATAGATTATATTGTAATTGTGCACTTCAATGCAGTTGCACCTGTTCCAATGCGCTAGGTTGCACAGACTTGCATCCCAAAGAGCACACTATTCCCTTTGTAGTGGACTACTTTGACCAGGGCACATAGGGCTCTAGTCAAAAGTAGTGCACTACACTGAGTGTACAAAACATTAAATTAAGGACACCTGCTCTTTCCGTAACAAAGACTGACCAGGTGAAAGCCATGATCCCTTATTGATGTCACTTGTTAAATCCACTTCAATCAGTGTAGATGAAGGGGAGGAGACAGGTTAAAGAAGGATTTTTAAGGCTTGAGACATGGATTGTGTATGTGTGCTATTCAGAGGATGAATGGGCAAGTTCAAAGTGCCTTTGAACGGGGGTACGGTAGTAGGTGCCAGGCAACGCTGCTGGGATTTTAACTCTCAACAGTTTCTCGTGTGTGTCAAGAATGGTCCACCACCCAAAAGACATCCAGCTAACTTCACACAACTGTGAGAAGCATTGTAGTCTCAAGTTGTCAGGGCATGGACTCTATAAGGTGTTGAAAGTGTTCCACATGGCTGCTGGTCCATGTTGACTACAGTGCTTCCCACAGTTGTGTGAAGCTGGCTGGAAGTCTTTTGGGTGGTGGACCATTCTTGACACACACGAGAAAGAGTAGACAGAGCAGGTAGAGCAGGTAGGGTAAACAGAGCAGGTAGAGCAGGTAGGGTAGACAGAGCAGGTAGGGTAGACAGAGCAGGTAGGGTAGACAGAGCAGGTAGAGTAGACAGAGCAGGTAGAGTAGACAGAGCAGGTAGAGCAGGTAGAGTAGACAGAGCAGGTAGAGCAGGTATAGTAGACAGAGCAGGTAGAGTAGACAGAGCAGGTAGGGTAGACAGTAATCTACTTGTCACTTAAATCTCGCTGGATTGATTGCTTTAATTTGACTCTTTCATACTATTGCTTTGTGACTGTTGTTGTTTTATCCCGTTAACGTTACAACCGCCGAAATGTTTGTAATGACCTGTCAAACACACTCCAGCAATGGTTGCAACTGACAGTAAATTGTCTCCCTGTTTCATATATAAGAAAGCTTCGTCTGGGACTTAACACACCGTATCCACACTCAGACCACAAGACGGAGAAGAGAGATGTTTTGTGGAATTGAAAAAAGTTATATTTTAACAGTCAAAATGTTTACAAATTAGATATGCTGAAATGAAAGCAACTTCTGACAAGAAACAAATTGAATATAGTGATACTATGTTTAGATGCATTACGCCTGATATCGCAAATAATGTCAAGCATGTTTAGATAGGTGTTACAGTGCCTTGCGAAAGTATTCGGCCCCCTTGAACTTTGCGACCTTTTCAGGCTTCAAACATAAAGATATAAAACTGTATTTTTTTGTGAAGAATCAACAACAAGTGGGACACAATCATGAAGTAGAACGACATTTATTGGATATTTCAAACTTTTTTAACAAATCAAAAACTGAAAAATTGGGCGTGCAAAATTATTCTCTAGACGGGATAGGAGGTGGAGGCAGTATGGGATAGGAGGTGGAGGCAGTATGGGATAGGAGGTGTATGCAGTATGGGATAGGAGGTAGAGGCAGTTTGGGATAGGAGGTAGAGGCAGTATGGGATAGGAGGTAGAGGCAGTAATGGATAGGAGGTGGAGGCAGAATTGTATAGGAGGTGGAGGCAGTATGGGATAGGAGGTGGAGGTGGAGGCAGTATAGTATAGGAGGTGGAGGCAGTATGGGATAGGAGGTAGAGGCAGTATGGGATAGGAGGTGGAGGCAGTATGGGATAGGAGGTGGAGGCAGTATGGGAAAGGAGGTAGAGACAGTATTGGATAGGAGGTGGAGGCAGTATTGGATATGAGGTGGAGGCAGTATGGTATAGGAGGAGGAGGCAGTATGGGATAGGAGGTAGAGGCAGTATGGGATAGGAGGTGGAGGCAGTATGGGAAAGGAGGTGGAGGCAGTATGGGAAAGGAGGTAGAGACAGTATGGGATAGGAGGTGGAGGCGGAGGCAGTATGGTATAGGAGGTGGAGGCACTATGGTATTGGAATTAGAGGCACTATGGGAAAGGAGGTAGAGGCAGTATTGGATAGGAGGTGGAGGCAGTATGGGATAGGAGGTAGAGGCAGTATGGGATAGGAGCTGGAGGCAGTATGGGATAGGAGATGGAGGCAGTATGGGAAAGGAGGTAGAGAGAGTATTGGATAGGAGGTGGAGGCAGTATTGGATATGAGGTGGAGGCAGTATGGTATAGGAGGTGGAGGCAGTATGGGATAGGAGGTAGAGGCAGTATGGGATAGGAGGTGGAAGCAGTATGGTATAGGAGGTGGAGGCAGTATGGGATAGGAGGTAGAGGCAGTATGGGATAGGAGGCGGATGCAGTATGGTATAGGAGGTGGAGGCAGTATGGGATAGGAGGTGGAGGCGGAGGCAGTATGGTATAGGAGGTGGAGGCACTATGGTATAGGAGTTAGAGGCACTATGGGAAAGGAGGTAGAGGCAGTAATGGATAGGAGGTAGAGGCAGTATGGGATAGGAGGTGGAGGCAGTATGGGATAGGAGGTGGAGGCAGTATGGGAGAAGAGGTAGAGACAGTATTGGATAGGAGGTGGAGGCAGTTTTGGATATGAGGTAGAGGCGTAGGCAGTATGTTGTAGGAGGTGGAGGCACCTCCTATCCCATACTGCGTCCACCTCCTATCCCATACTGCCTCTACCTCCTATCCCATACTGCCTCCACCTCCTATACCATACTGCCTCCACCTCCTATCCCATACTGCCTCTAACTCCCATCCCATACTGCCTCTACCTCCTATCCCATACTGCCTCCACCTCCTATACCATACTGCCTCCACCTCATATCCAATACTGCCTCCACCTCCTATCCAATACTGCCTTTATCTCCTTTCCCATACTGCCTCCACCTCCTATCCCCTACTGCCTCCACCTCCTATCCCATACTGCCTCTACCTCCTATCCCATACTGCATCCACCTCCTATCCCATACTGCCTCCACCTCCTATCCCAAACTGCCTCCACCTCCTATCCCATACTGCCTCTACCTCCTATCCCATACTGCGTCCACCTCATTATACCATACTGCCTCCACCTCCTATCCCATACTGCCTCCACCTCCTATCCAATACTGCCTCCACCTCCTATCCAATACTGCCTCTACCTCCTTTCCCATAGTGCCTCTAACTCCTATACCATAGTGCCTCCACCTCCTATACCATACTGCCTCCACCCCCACCTCCTATCCCATACTGCCTCCACCTCCTATACCATACTGCCTCCACCTCCTATCCCAAACTGACTCCACCTCCTATCCCATACTTCCTCTACCTCCTATCCCAAACTGCCTCTACCTCCTATCCCAAACTGCCTCTACCTCCCATACCATACTGCCTCCACCTCATATCCAATACTGCCTCCACCTCCTATCCAATACTGCCTCTATCTCCTTTCCCATACTGCCTCCACCTCCTATCCCATACTGCCTCCACCTCCTATCCAATACTGCCTCCACCTCCTATCCAATACTGCCTCTACCTCCTTTCCCATAGTGCCTCTAACTCCTATACCATAGTGCCTCCACCTCCTATACCATACTGCCTCCACCCCCACCTCCTATCCCATACTGCCTCCACCTCCTATACCATACTGCCTCCACCTCCTATCCCAAACTGACTCCACCTCCTATCCCATACTGCCTCTACCTCCTATCCCAAACTGCCTCTACCTCCTATCCCATACTGCATCCACCTCCTATCCCATACTGCCTCCACCTCCTATCCCAAACTGCCTCCACCTCCTATCCCAAACTGCTTCTACCTCCTATCCCAAACTGCCTCTACCTCCCATACCATACTGCCTCCACCTACTATCCCATACTGCCTCCACCTCCTATCCCATACTGCCTCCACCTCCTATCCCATACTGCCTCCACCTCCTATCCCATACTGCATCCACCTCCTATCCCATACTGCCTCTACCTCATATCCCATACTTCCTCCACCTCCTATCCCATTCTGCCTACACCTCCTATCCCATACTGCCTCTACCTCCTATCCAAAACTGCTTCTACCTCCTATCCCATACTGCCTCCACCTCCTATCCCATACTGCCTCCACCTCCTATCCAATACTGCCTCCACCTCTTTTCCCATACTGCCTCCACCTCCTATCCCATACTGCCTCCACCTCCTATCCAATACTGTCTCTACCTCTTTTCCCATACTGCCTCCACCTCCTATCCCATACTGCCTCCACCTCCTATCCCATACTGCCTCTACCTCCTATCCCATACTGCCTCCACCTCCTATACCATACTGCCTCCACCTCCTATCCCATACTGCCTCCACCTCCTATCCAATATTGCCTCTACCTCCTTTCCCATAGTGCCTCTAACTCCTATACCATAGTGCCTCCACCTCCTATCCCATACTGCCTCCGCCTCCACCTCCTATCCCATACTGCCTCCACCTCCTATACCATACTGCCTCCACCTCCTATCCCAAACTGCCTATACCTACTATCCCATACTGCCTCTACCTTCTATCCCAAACTGCCTCTACCTGCTATCCCATACTGCATCCACCTCCTATCCCATACTGCCTCCACCTCCTATCCCATACTGCCGCCACCTCCTATCCCATAATGCCTCCACCTCCTATCCCATACTGCCTCTACCTCCTATCCAATACTGCCTCCACCTCCTATCCCATACTGCCTCCACCTCCTATCCCATACTGCCTCCACCTTCTATCCAATACTGCCTCCACCTCCTATCCAATACTGCCTCTACCTCCTTTCCCATAGTGCCTCTACCTCCTATACCATAGTGCCTCCACCTCCTATAACATACTGCCTACGCCTCCACCTCCTATCCCATACTGCCTCTACCTCCTATCCAAAACTACTTCCACCTCCTATACCATACTGCCTCCACCTCATATCCAATACTGCCTCCACCTCCTATCCAATACTGTCTCTACCTCTTTTCCCATACTGCCTCCACCTCCTATCCCATACTGCCTCCACCTCCTATCCCATACTGCCTCTACCTCCTATCCCATACTGCCTCCACCTCCTATCCCATACTGCATCCACCTCCTATCCAATATTGCCTCTACCTCCTTTCCCATAGTGCCTCTAACTCCTATACCATAGTGCCTCCACCTCCTATACCATACTGCCTCCGCCTCCACCTCCTATCCTATACTGCCCCCACCTCCTATACCATACTTCCTCCAACTCCTATCCCAAACTGCCTATACCTACTATCCCATACTGCATCCACCTCCTATCCCATACTGCCTCCACCTCCTATCCCATACTGCCTCCACCTCCTATCCCATACTTCCTCCACCTCCTATCCCATACTGCCTCTACCTCCTATCCAATACTGCCTCCACCTCCTATCCCATACTGCCTCTACCTTCTATCCCATACTGCCTCCACCTCCTATACCATACTGCCTCCACCTCATATCCAATACTGCCTCCACCTCCTATCCAATACTGTCTCTACCTCCTTTCCCATACTGCCTCCACCTCCTATCCCATACTGCCTCCACCTCCTATCCCATACTGCCTCTACCTCCTATACCATACTGCCTCCACCTCCTATCCCATACTGCCTCCACCTCCTATCCAATACTGCCTCCACCTCCTATCCAATACTGCCTCTACCTCCTTTCCCATAGTGCCTCTAACTCCAATACCATAGTGCCTCCACCTCCTATACCATACTGCCTCCGCCTCCACCTCCTATCCCATACTGCCTCCACCTACTATCCCATACTGCCTCCACCTCCTATCCCAAACTGCCTCTACCTGCTATCCCATACTGCATCCACCTCCTATCCCATACTGCCTCCACCTCCTATCCCATACTGCATCCACCTCCTATCCCATACTGCCTCCACCTCCTATCCCATACTTCCTCCATCTCCTATCCCATACTGCCTCCACCTCCTATCCCATACTGCCTCTACCTCCTATCCCATACTGCCTCCACCTCCTATACCATACTGCCTCCACCTCCTATCCCATACTGCTTCTACCTCCTATCCCATACTGCCTCCACCTCCTATCCAATACTGCCTCTATCTCCTTTCCCATACTGCCTCCACCTCCTATCCCCTACTGCCTCCACCTCCTATCCCATACTGCCTCTACCTCCTATCCCATACTGCCTCCTCCTCCTATCCCATACTGCCTCCACCTCCTATCCCATACTGCCTCCACCTCCTATCCAATACTGCCTCCATCTCCTATCCAATACTGCCTCTACCTCCTTTCCCATAGTGCCTCTAACTCCTATACCATAGTGCCTCCACCTCCTATACCATACTGCCTCCACCCCCACCTCCTATCCCATACTGCCTCCACCTCCTATCCCCTACTGCCTCCACCTCCTATCCCATACTGCCTCTACCTCCTATCCCATACTGCCTCCACCTCCTATCCCATACTGCCTCCACCTCCTATCCCATACTGCCTCCACCTCCTATCCAATACTGCCTCCATCTCCTATCCAATACTGCCTCTACCTCCTTTCCCATAGTGCCTCTAACTCCTATACCATAGTGCCTCCACCTCCTATACCATACTGCCTCCACCCCCACCTCCTATCCCAAACTGACTCCACCTCCTATCCCATACTGCCTCTACCTCCTATCCCAAACTGCCTCTACCTCCTATCCCATACTGCATCCACCTCCTATCCCATACTGCCTCCACCTCCTATCCCAAACTGCCTCCACCTCCTATCCCAAACTGCTTCTACCTCCTATCCCAAACTGCCTCTACCTCCCATACCATACTGCCTCCACCTACTATCCCATACTGCCTCCACCTCCTATCCCATACTGCCTCCACCTCCTATCCCATACTGCCTCCACCTCCTATCCCATACTGCATCCACCTCCTATCCCATACTGCCTCTACCTCCTATCCCATACTTCCTCCACCTCCTATCCAAAACTGCTTCTACCTCCTATCCCATACTGCCTCCACCTCCTATCCCATACTGCCTCCACCTCCTATCCAATACTGCCTCCACCTCCTATCCAATACTGCCTCTACCTCCTTTCCCATAGTGCCTCTACCTCCTATACCATAGTGCCTCCACCTCCTATAACATACTGCCTACGCCTCCAACTCCTATCCCATACTGCCTCCACCTCCTATACCATACTGCCTCCACCTCATATCCAATACTGCCTCCACCTCCTATCCAATACTGTCTCTACCTCTTTTCCCATACTGCCTCCACCTCCTATCCCATACTGCCTCCACCTCCTATACCATACTGCCTCCACCTCCTATCCCATACTGCCTCCACCTCCTATCCAATATTGCCTCTACCTCCTTTCCCATAGTGCCTCTAACTCCTATACCATAGTGCCTCCACCTCCTATACCATACTGCCTCCGCCTCCACCTCCTATCCCATACTGCCTCCACCTCCTATACCATACTGCATCCACCTCCTATCCCAAACTGCCTATACCTACTATCCCATACTGCCTCTACCTTCTATCCCAAACTGCCTCTACCTGCTATCCCATACTGCATCCACCTCCTATCCCATACTGCCTCCACCTCCTATCCCATACTGCCGCCACCTCCTATCCCATACTGCCTCCACCTCCTATCCCATACTGCCTCTACCTCCTATCCAATACTGCCTCCACCTCCTATCCCATACTGCCTCCACCTCCTATCCCATACTGCCTCCACCTCCTATCAAATACTGCCTCCACCTCCTATCCAATACTGCCTCTACCTCCTTTCCCATAGTGCCTCTACCTCCTATACCATAGTGCCTCCACCTCCTATAACATACTGCCTACGCCTCCACCTCCTATCCCATACTGCCTCCACCTCCTATACCATACTGCCTCCACCTCATATCCAATACTGCCTCCACCTCCTATCCAATACTGTCTCTACCTCTTTTCCCATACTGCCTCCACCTCCTATCCCATACTGCCTCCACCTCCTTTCCCATAGTGCCTCTACCTCCTATACCATAGTGCCTCCACCTCCTATAACATACTGCCTACGCCTCCACCTCCTATCCCATACTGCCTCCACCTCCTATACCATACTGCCTCCACCTCATATCCAATACTGCCTCCACCTCCTATCCAATACTGTCTCTACCTCTTTTCCCATACTGCCTCCACCTCCTATCCCATACTGCCTCCACCTCCTAACCCATACTGCCTCTACCTCCTATCCCATACTGCCTCCATCTCCTATCCCATACTGCATCCACCTCCTATCCAATATTGCCTCTACCTCCTTTCCCATAGTGCCTCTAACTCCTATACCATAGTGCCTCCACCTCCTATACCATACTGCCTCCGCCTCCACCTCCTATCCTATACTGCCTCCACCTCCTATACCATACTGCCTCCACCTCCTATCCCAAACTGCCTATACCTACTATCCCATACTGCCTCTACCTTCTATCCCAAACTGCCTCTACCTGCTATCCCATACTGCATCCACCTCCTATCCCATACTGCCTCCACCTCCTATCCCATACTGCCTCCACCTCCTATCCCATACTTCCTCCATCTCCTATCCCATACTGCCTCCACCTCCTATCCCATACTGCCTCTACCTCCTATCCCATACTGCCTCCACCTCCTATACCATACTGCCTCCACCTCCTATCCCGTACTGCCTCTACCTCCTATCCCATACTGCCTCCACCTCCTATCCAATACTGCCTCTATCTCCTTTCCCATACTGCCTCCACCTCCTACCCCCTACTGCCTCCACCTCCTATCCCATACTGCCTCTACCTCCTATCCCATACTGCCTCCACCTCCTATCCCATACTGCCTCCACCTCCTATCCCATACTGCCTCCACCTCCTATCCAATACTGCCTCCACCTCCTATCCAATACTGCCTCTACCTCCTTTCCCATAGTGCCTCTAACTCCTATACCATAGTGCCTCCACCTCCTATACCATACTGCCTCCACCCCCACCTCCTATCCCATACTGCCTCCACCTCCTATACCATACTGCCTCCACCTCCTATCCCAAACTGACTCCACCTCCTATCCCATACTGCCTCTACCTCCTATCCCAAACTGCCTCTACCTCCTATCCCATACTGCATCCACCTCCTATCCCATACTGCCTCCACCTCCTATCCCAAACTGCCTCCACCTCCTATCCCAAACTGCTTCTACCTCCTATCCCAAACTGCCTCTACCTCCCATACCATACTGCCTCCACCTACTATCCCATACTGCCTCCACCTCCTATCCCATACTGCCTCCACCTCCTATCCCATACTGCCTCCACCTCCTATCCCATACTGCATCCACCTCCTATCCCATACTGCCTCTACCTCCTATCCCATACTTCCTCCACCTCCTATCCCATTCTGCCTACACCTCCTATCCCATACTGCCTCTACCTCCTATCCAAAACTGCTTCTACCTCCTATCCCATACTGCCTCCACCTCCTATCCCATACTGCCTCCACCTCCTATCCAATACTGCCTCCACCTCCTATCCAATACTGCCTCTACCTCCTTTCCCATAGTGCCTCTACCTCCTATACCATAGTGCCTCCACCTCCTATAACATACTGCCTACGCCTCCACCTCCTATCCCATACTGCCTCCACCTCCTATACCATACTGCCTCCACCTCATATCCAATACTGCCTCCACCTCCTATCCAATACTGTCTCTACCTCTTTTCCCATACTGCCTCCACCTCCTATCCCATACTGCCTCCACCTCCTATCCCATACTGCCTCTACCTCCTATCCCATACTGCCTCCACCTCCTATACCATACTGCCTCCACCTCCTATCCCATACTGCCTCCACCTCCTATCCAATATTGCCTCTACCTCCTTTCCCATAGTGCCTCTAACTCCTATACCATAGTGCCTCCACCTCCTATACCATACTGCCTCCGCCTCCACCTCCTGTCCCATACTGCCTCCACCTCCTATACCATACTGCATCCACCTCCTATCCCAAACTGCCTATACCTACTATCCCATACTGCCTCTACCTTCTATCCCAAACTGCCTCTACCTGCTATCCCATACTGCATCCACCTCCTATCCCATACTGCCTCCACCTCCTATCCCATACTGCCGCCAGCTCCTATCCCATACTGCCTCCACCTCCTATCCCATACTGCCTCTACCTCCTATCCAATACTGCCTCCACCTCCTATCCCATACTGCCTCCACCTACTATCCCATACTGCCTCCACCTCCTATCAAATACTGCCTCCACCTCCTATCCAATACTGCCTCTACCTCCTTTCCCATAGTGCCTCTACCTCCTATACCATAGTGCCTCCACCTCCTATAACATACTGCCTACGCCTCCACCTCCTATCCCATACTGCCTCCACCTCCTATACCATACTGCCTCCACCTCATATCCAATACTGCCTCCACCTCCTATCCAATACTGTCTCTACCTCTTTTCCCATACAGCCTCCACCTCCTATCCCATACTGCCTCCACCTCCTATCCCATACTGCCTCTACCTCCTATCCCATACTGCCTCCATCTCCTATCCCATACTGCATCCACCTCCTATCCAATATTGCCTCTACCTCCTTTCCCATAGTGCCTCTAACTCCTATACCATAGTGCCTCCACCTCCTATACCATACTGCCTCCGCCTCCACCTCCTATCCTATACTGCCTCCACCTCCTATACCATACTGCCTCCACCTCCTATCCCAAACTGCCTATACCTACTATCCCATACTGCCTCTACCTTCTATCCCAAACTGCCTCTACCTGCTATCCCATACTGCATCCACCTCCTATCCCATACTGCCTCCACCTCCTATCCCATACTGCCTCCACCTCCTATCCCATACTGCCTCCACCTCCTATCCCATACTGCCTCTACCTCCTATCCAATACTGCCTCCACCTCCTATCCCATACTGCCTCTATCTTCTATCCCATACTGCCTCCACCTCCTATACCATACTGCCTCCACCTCATATCCAATACTGCCTCCACCTCCTATCCAATACTGTCTCTACCTCCTTTCCCATACTGCCTCCACCTCCTATCCCATACTGCCTCCACCTCCTATCCCATACTGCCTCTACCTCCTATCCCATACTGCCTCCACCTCCTATCCCATACTGCCTCCACCTCCTATCCAATACTGCCTCCACCTCCTATCCAATACTGCCTCTACCTCCTTTCCCATAGTGCCTCTAACTCCAATACCATAGTGCCTCCACCTCCTATACCATACTGCCTCCGCCTCCACCTCCTATCCCATACTGCCTCCACCTCCTATACCATACTGCCTCCACCTCCTATCCCAAACTGCCTATACCTACTATCCCATACTGCCTCTACCTTCTATCCCAAACTGCCTCTACCTGCTATCCCATACTGCATCCACCTCCTATCAAATACTGCCTCCACCTCCTATCCAATACTGCCTCTACCTCCTTTCCCATAGTGCCTCTACCTCCTATACCATAGTGCCTCCACCTCCTATAACATACTGCCTACGCCTCCACCTCCTATCCCATACTGCCTCCACCTCCTATACCATACTGCCTCCACCTCATATCCAATACTGCCTCCACCTCCTATCCAATACTGTCTCTACCTCTTTTCCCATACTGCCTCCACCTCCTATCCCATACTGCCTCCACCTCCTATCCCATACTGCCTCCACCTCCTATCCCATACTGCCTCCACCTCCTATCCAATACTGCCTCCACCTCCTATCCATTACTGCCTCTACCTCCTTTCCCATAGTGCCTCTAACTCCTATACCATAGTGCCTCCACCTCCTATACCATACTGCCTCCACCCCCACCTCCTATCCCATACTGCCTCCACCTCCTATACCATACTGCCTCCACCTCCTATCCCAAACTGACTCCACCTCCTATCCCATACTGCCTCTACCTCCTATCCCAAACTGCCTCTACCTCCTATCCCATACTGCATCCACCTCCTATCCCATACTGCCTCCACCTCCTATCCCAAACTGCCTCCACCTCCTATCCCAAACTGCTTCTACCTCCTATCCCAAACTGCCTCTACCTCACATACCATACTGCCTCCACCTACTATCCCATACTGCCTCCACCTCCTATCCCATACTGCCTCCACCTCCTATCCCATACTGCCTCCACCTCCTATCCCATACTGCATCCACCTCCTATCCCATACTGCCTCTACCTCCTATCCCATACTTCCTCCACCTCCTATCCCATTCTGCCTACACCTCCTATCCCATACTGCCTCTACCTCCTATCCAAAACTGCTTCTACCTCCTATCCCATACTGCCTCCACCTCCTATCCCATACTGCCTCCACCTCCTATCCAATACTGCCTCCACCTCCTATCCAATTCTGCCTCTACCTCCTTTCCCATAGTGCCTCTACCTCCTATACCATAGTGCCTCCACCTCCTATAACATACTGCCTACGCCTCCACCTCCTATCCCATACTGCCTCCACCTCCTATACCATACTGCCTCCACCTCATATCCAATACTGCCTCCACCTCCTATCCAATACTGTCTCTACCTCTTTTCCCATACTGCCTCCACCTCCTATCCCATACTGCCTCCACCTCCTATCCCATACTGCCTCTACCTCCTATCCCATACTGCCTCCACCTCCTATACCATACTGCCTCCACCTCCTATCCCATACTGCCTCCACCTCCTATCCAATATTGCCTCTACCTCCTTTCCCATAGTGCCTCTAACTCCTATACCATAGTGCCTCCACCTCCTATACCATACTGCCTCCGCCTCCACCTCCTGTCCCATACTGCCTCCACCTCCTATACCATACTGCATCCACCTCCTATCCCAAACTGCCTATACCTACTATCCCATACTGCCTCTACCTTCTATCCCAAACTGCCTCTACCTGCTATCCCATACTGCATCCACCTCCTATCCCATACTGCCTCCACCTCCTATCCCATACTGCCGCCAGCTCCTATCCCATACTGCCTCCACCTCCTATCCCATACTGCCTCTACCTCCTATCCAATACTGCCTCCACCTCCTATCCCATACTGCCTCCACCTCCTATCCCATACTGCCTCCACCTCCTATCAAATACTGCCTCCACCTCCTATCCAATACTGCCTCTACCTCCTTTCCCATAGTGCCTCTACCTCCTATACCATAGTGCCTCCACCTCCTATAACATACTGCCTACGCCTCCACCTCCTATCCCATACTGCCTCCACCTCCTATACCATACTGCCTCCACCTCATATCCAATACTGCCTCCACCTCCTATCCAATACTGTCTCTACCTCTTTTCCCATACAGCCTCCACCTCCTATCCCATACTGCCTCCACCTCCTATCCCATACTGCCTCTACCTCCTATCCCATACTGCCTCCATCTCCTATCCCATACTGCATCCACCTCCTATCCAATATTGCCTCTACCTCCTTTCCCATAGTGCCTCTAACTCCTATACCATAGTGCCTCCACCTCCTATACCATACTGCCTCCGCCTCCACCTCCTATCCTATACTGCCTCCACCTCCTATACCATACTGCCTCCACCTCCTATCCCAAACTGCCTATACCTACTATCCCATACTGCCTCTACCTTCTATCCCAAACTGCCTCTACCTGCTATCCCATACTGCATCCACCTCCTATCCCATACTGCCTCCACCTCCTATCCCATACTGCCTCCACCTCCTATCCAATACTGCCTCCACCTCCTATCCATTACTGCCTCTACCTCCTTTCCCATAGTGCCTCTAACTCCTATACCATAGTGCCTCCACCTCCTATACCATACTGCCTCCACCCCCACCTCCTATCCCATACTGCCTCCACCTCCTATACCATACTGCCTCCACCTCCTATCCCAAACTGACTCCACCTCCTATCCCATACTGCCTCTACCTCCTATCCCAAACTGCCTCTACCTCCTATCCCATACTGCATCCACCTCCTATCCCATACTGCCTCCACCTCCTATCCCAAACTGCCTCCACCTCCTATCCCAAACTGCTTCTACCTCCTATCCCAAACTGCCTCTACCTCACATACCATACTGCCTCCACCTACTATCCCATACTGCCTCCACCTCCTATCCCATACTGCCTCCACCTCCTATCCCATACTGCCTCCACCTCCTATCCCATACTGCATCCACCTCCTATCCCATACTGCCTCTACCTCCTATCCCATACTTCCTCCACCTCCTATCCCATTCTGCCTACACCTCCTATCCCATACTGCCTCTACCTCCTATCCAAAACTGCTTCTACCTCCTATCCCATACTGCCTCCACCTCCTATCCCATACTGCCTCCACCTCCTATCCAATACTGCCTCCACCTCCTATCCAATACTGCCTCTACCTCCTTTCCCATAGTGCCTCTACCTCCTATACCATAGTGCCTCCACCTCCTATAACATACTGCCTACGCCTCCACCTCCTATCCCATACTGCCTCCACCTCCTATACCATACTGCCTCCACCTCATATCCAATACTGCCTCCACCTCCTATCCAATACTGTCTCTACCTCTTTTCCCATACTGCCTCCACCTCCTATCCCATACTGCCTCCACCTCCTATCCCATACTGCCTCTACCTCCTATCCCATACTGCCTCCACCTCCTATACCATACTGCCTCCACCTCCTATCCCATACTGCCTCCACCTCCTATCCAATATTGCCTCTACCTCCTTTCCCATAGTGCCTCTAACTCCTATACCATAGTGCCTCCACCTCCTATACCATACTGCCTCCGCCTCCACCTCCTGTCCCATACTGCCTCCACCTCCTATACCATACTGCATCCACCTCCTATCCCAAACTGCCTATACCTACTATCCCATACTGCCTCTACCTTCTATCCCAAACTGCCTCTACCTGCTATCCCATACTGCATCCACCTCCTATCCCATACTGCCTCCACCTCCTATCCCATACTGCCGCCAGCTCCTATCCCATACTGCCTCCACCTCCTATCCCATACTGCCTCTACCTCCTATCCAATACTGCCTCCACCTCCTATCCCATACTGCCTCCACCTCCTATCCCATACTGCCTCCACCTCCTATCAAATACTGCCTCCACCTCCTATCCAATACTGCCTCTACCTCCTTTCCCATAGTGCCTCTACCTCCTATACCATAGTGCCTCCACCTCCTATAACATACTGCCTACGCCTCCACCTCCTATCCCATACTGCCTCCACCTCCTATACCATACTGCCTCCACCTCATATCCAATACTGCCTCCACCTCCTATCCAATACTGTCTCTACCTCTTTTCCCATACAGCCTCCACCTCCTATCCCATACTGCCTCCACCTCCTATCCCATACTGCCTCTACCTCCTATCCCATACTGCCTCCATCTCCTATCCCATACTGCATCCACCTCCTATCCAATATTGCCTCTACCTCCTTTCCCATAGTGCCTCTAACTCCTATACCATAGTGCCTCCACCTCCTATACCATACTGCCTCCGCCTCCACCTCCTATCCTATACTGCCTCCACCTCCTATACCATACTGCCTCCACCTCCTATCCCAAACTGCCTATACCTACTATCCCATACTGCCTCTACCTTCTATCCCAAACTGCCTCTACCTGCTATCCCATACTGCATCCACCTCCTATCCCATACTGCCTCCACCTCCTATCCCATACTGCCTCCACCTCCTATCCCATACTGCCTCCACCTCCTATCCCATACTGCCTCTACCTCCTATCCAATACTGCCTCCACCTCCTATCCCATACTGCCTCTATCTTCTATCCCATACTGCCTCCACCTCCTATACCATACTGCCTCCACCTCATATCCAATACTGCCTCCACCTCCTATCCAATACTGTCTCTACCTCCTTTCCCATACTGCCTCCACCTCCTATCCCATACTGCCTCCACCTCCTATCCCATACTGCCTCTACCTCCTATACCATACTGCCTCCACCTCCTATCCCATACTGCCTCCACCTCCTATCCAATACTGCCTCCACCTCCTATCCAATACTGCCTCTACCTCCTTTCCCATAGTGCCTCTAACTCCAATACCATAGTGCCTCCACCTCCTATACCATACTGCCTCCGCCTCCACCTCCTATCCCATACTGCCTCCACCTCCTATACCATACTGCCTCCACCTCCTATCCCAAACTGCCTATACCTACTATCCCATACTGCCTCTACCTTCTATCCCAAACTGCCTCTACCTGCTATCCCATACTGCATCCACCTCCTATCAAATACTGCCTCCACCTCCTATCCAATACTGCCTCTACCTCCTTTCCCATAGTGCCTCTACCTCCTATACCATAGTGCCTCCACCTCCTATAACATACTGCCTACGCCTCCACCTCCTATCCCATACTGCCTCCACCTCCTATACCATACTGCCTCCACCTCATATCCAATACTGCCTCCACCTCCTATCCAATACTGTCTCTACCTCTTTTCCCATACTGCCTCCACCTCCTATCCCATACTGCCTCCACCTCCTATCCCATACTGCCTCTACCTCCTATCCCATACTGCCTCCATCTCCTATCCCATACTGCATCCACCTCCTATCCAATATTGCCTCTATCTCCTTTCCCATAGTGCCTCTAACTCCTATACCATAGTGCCTCCACCTCCTATACCATACTGCCTCCGCCTCCACCTCCTATCCTATACTGCCTCCACCTCCTATACCATACTGCCTCCACCTCCTATCCCAAACTGCCTATACCTACTATCCCATACTGCCTCTACCTTCTATCCCAAACTGCCTCTACCTGCTATCCCATACTGCATCCACCTCCTATCCCATACTGCCTCCACCTCCTATCCCATACTGCCTCTACCTCCTATCCCATACTGCCTCCACCTCCTATACCATACTGCCTCCACCTCCTATCCCATACTGCCTCTACCTCCTATCCCATACTGCCTCCACCTCCTATACCATACTGCCTCCACCTCATATCCAATACTGCCTCCACCTCCTATCCAATACTGTCTCTACCTCCTTTCCCATACTGCCTCCACCTCCTATCCCATACTGCCTCCACCTCCTATCCCATACTGCCTCTACCTCCTATACCATACTGCCTCCACCTCCTATCCCATACTGCCTCCACCTCCTATCCAATACTGCCTCCACCTCCTATCCAATACTGCCTCTACCTCCTTTCCCATATTGCCTCTAACTCCAATACCATAGTGCCTCCACCTCCTATACCATACTGCCTCCGCCTCCACCTCCTATCCCATACTGCCTCCACCTCCTATACCATACTGCCTCCACCTCCTATCCCAAACTGCCTCTACCTCCTATCCCATACTGCCTCTACCTCCTATCCCAAACTGCCTCTACCTCCTATCCCATACTGCATCCACCTCCTATCCCATTCTGCCTCCACCTCCTATCCCATACTGCCTCCACCTCCTATCCCATACTGCCTCCACCTCCTATCCCATACTGCCTCCACCTCCTAACCCATACTGCCTCCACCTCCTATCCCATACTGCCTCCACCTCCTAACCCATACTGCCTCCACCTCCTATCCCATACTGCCTCCACCTCCTATCCCATACTGCCTCCACCTCCTATCCCATACTGCCTCTACCTCCTTTCCCATACTGCCTCTACCTCCTGCGCTCCCTCCTCTTCCTCCTGCGCTCCCTCATCCACCTCCTGTGCTCCCTCCTCCGCCTCCTGTGCTCCCTCCTCTTCCTCCTGCGCTCCCTCCTCCGCCTGCTGTGTTCCCCCCTCCACCTCCTGTGCTCCTACACATACATCCTAATAATTGTTATACAACAGGAAGTATGGCAACTAAGGCACTTTGGTTTTCTGTCAGCATGTTGTGAAGAGAAAGTGCAAAACGATTGAACATTGTTTTTCTTTAAAGGTGTAAATTAGAAAGGCCTCATTGCCTGCTTCCGTAATGGGTCTGAAAGGCCAAAGACCACCCCTCATCACTGTCAAACGCTTCCTAAAACACTTCAGCGAGCAGGCCTTTCTAATCGACCTGGCCCGGGTATCCTGGAAGGATATTGACCTCATTCTGTCAGTAGGAGATGCCTGGCTATTCTTTAAAAGTGCTTCCTCACAATCTTAAATAAGCATGCCCCATTCAAAAAATGTAGAACCAGGAACAGATATAGCCCGTGGTTCTCTCCAGACCTGACTGCCCTTGACCAGCACAAAAACATCCTGTGGCGTATTGCATTAGCATCGAATAGCCCCAGCGATATGCAACTTTTCAGGGAAGTTAGGAACCAAGATACACAGGCAGTTAGGAAAGCAAAGGATAGCTTTTTCAAACATAAATGTGCAGCACAAACTCCAAAAGGTTCTGGGACACTGTAAAGTCCATGGAGAATAAGAACACCTCTTTCCAGCTGCCCACTGCACTGAAGATAGGAAACACTGTCACCACCGATAAATCCACCATAATTGAGAATTTCAATAAGCATTTTTGTACTGCTGGCCATGCTTTCCACCTGGCCACCACTACCCTCGTCAACGGCTCTGCACCCCCCACAGCAACTTGCCCACAGCAACTTGCCCAAGCCTCCCCCATTTCTCCTTCACCCAAATCCAGATAGCTGATGTTCTGAAAGAGCTGCAAAATCAGGACCCCTACAAATCAGCTGGGCTAGACAATCTGGACCCTCTCTTTCAAAAATTATCAGCCAAAATTGTTGCAACCCCTATTACCAGCCTGTTCAACCTCTCTTTCGTATCATCTGAGATCCCCAAAGATTGGAAAGCTGCCGCGGTCATCCCCCTCTTCAAAGGGGGAGACACTCTAGACCCAAACTGCTACAGACCTATATCTATCCTACCCTGCCTTTCTAAGGTCTTCGAAAGCCAAGTTAACAAACAGATTACCGACCATTTCGAATCCCACCGTACCTTCTCCACTATGCAATCTGGTTTGCAAGCTGGTCATGGGTGCACCTCAGCCACGCTCAAGGTCTTAAATGATATCATAACCTCCATCAATAAGAGACGATACTGTCCAGCTGTATTCATAAACCTGGCCAAGGCTTTCAACTCTGTCAATCACCACATTCTTATTGGAAGACTCAACAGCCTTGGTTTCTCAAATGACTGCCTCACCTGTTTCACCAACTCCTTCTCAGATAGAGTTCAGTGTGTCAAATAGGAGGGTCTGTTGTCCGGACCTCTGGCAGTCTCTATGGGGGTAACACAGGGTTCAATTCTCGGACCGACTCTTTTCTCTGTATACATCAATGATGTCTCTCTTGCTGCTGGTGATTCTCTGATCCACCTCTACGCAGACGACACCATTCTGTATACTTCTGGCCCTTCTTTGGACACTGTGTTAACTAACCTCCAGACGAGCTTCAATGCCATACATCTCTCCTTCCATGGCCTCCAAATGCTCTTAAATGCAAGTAAAACTAAATGCATGCTGCCCGCACCCGCCCGCCCGTCTAGCATCACTACTCTGGACAGTTCTGAGTTAGAATATGTGGACAACTACAAATACCTAAGTGTCTGGTTAGACTGTAAACTCTCCTTCCAGACTCACAATAAGCATCTCCAATCCAAAACTAAATTAAGAGTTGGCTTCCAATTTCGCAACAAAGCATCCTTCACTCATCCTGCCAAACATACCCTCGTAAAAACGAACAATCCTACCAATCCTTGACTTCAGCGATGTCATTTACAAAATAGCCTCCAACACTCTACTCAGCATATTGGACGCAGTCCATCACAGTGCCATCCGTTTTGTCACCAAAGCCCCATATACTACCCACCACTGCAACCTGTATGCTCTCGATGGCTGGCCCTCACTTCATATTCGTCGCCAGACCCACTGGCTCCAGGTCATCTATAAGTCTTTGCTAGATAAAGCCCCACCTTATCTCAGCTCACTGGTCACCATAGCAACACCCACCCGAGCACATGCTCCAGCAGGTATATTTCACTGGTCATCCCCAAAGCCAACTCCTCCTTCGGCCACCTTTCATTCCAATTCTCTGCTACCAATAACTGGAATGAACTGCAGCTGGAGACTCATATCTCCCTCACTAACTTTCAGCATCAGCTGTCAGAGCAGCTCTCAGATCACTGCACCTGTACATAGCCCATCTGTAAATAGCCCATCTATCTACCTCATCCCCATACTGTTATTTATTTATTTTTTTGCTTCTTTGCACCCCAGTATCTCTACTTGCACACTCATCATCTGCACATCTATCACTCCAGTGTTTAATTGCTAAATTGTAATTATTTCGCCACTATGGCCTATTTATTGCCTTACCTCCCTGATCTTACCTCATTTGCACACACTGTACAGTGCCTTGCGAAAGTATTCGGCCCCCTTGAACTTTGCAACCTTTTTCCACATTTCAGGCTTCAAACATAAAGATATAAAACTGTATTTTTTTGTGAAGAATCAACAACAAGTGGGACACAATCATGAAGTGGAACGACATTTATTGGATATTTCAAACTTTTTTAACAAATCAAAAACTGAAAAATTGGGTGTGAAAATTATTCAGCCCCCTTAAGTTAATACTTTGTAGCGCCACCTTTTGCTGCGATTACAGCTGTAAGTCGCTTGGGGTATGTCTCTATCAGTTTTGCACATCGAGAGACTGACATTTTTTCCCATTCCTCCTTGCAAAACAGCTCGAGCTCAGTGAGGTTGGATGGAGTGCATTTGTGAACCGCAGTTTTCAGTTCTTTCCACAGATTCTCGATTGGATCCAGGTCTGGACTTTGACTTGGCCATTCTAACACCTGGATATGTTTATTTTTGAACCATTCCATTGTAGATTTTGCTTTATGTTTTGGATCATTGTCTTGTTGGAAGACAAATCTCCGTCCCAGTCTCAGGTCTTTTGCAGACTCCATCAGGTTTTCTTCCAGAATGGTCCTGTATTTGGCTCCATCCATCTTCCCATCAATTTTAACCATCTTCCCTGTCCCTGCTGAAGAAAAGCAGGCCCAAACCATGATGCTGCCACCACCATGTTTGACAGTGGGGATGGTGTGTTCAGGGTGATGAGCTGTGTTGCTTTTACGCCAAACATAACGTTTTGCATTGTTGCCAAAAAGTTCAATTTTGGTTTCATCTGACCAGAGCACCTTCTTCCACATGTTTGGTGTGTCTCCCAGGTGGCTTGTGGCAAACTTTAAACGACACTTTTTATGGATATCTTTAAGAAATGGCTTTCTTCTTGCCACTCTTCCATAAAGGCCAGATTTGTGCAATATACGACTGATTGTTGTCCTATGGACAGAGTCTCCCACCTCAGCTGTAGATCTCTGCAGTTCATCCAGAGTGATCATGGGCCTCTTGGCTGCATCTCTGATCAGTCTTCTCCTTGTATGAGCTGAAAGTTTAGAGGGACGGCCAGGTCTTGGTAGATTTGCAGTGGTCTGATACTCCTTCCATTTCAATATTATCGCTTGCACAGTGCTCCTTGGGATGTTTAAAGCTTGGGAAATCTTTTTGTATCCAAATCCGGCTTTAAACTTTAAACACACCTGCCTGGTGTGTTCCTTGTTCTTCATGATGCTCTCTGCACTTTTAACGGACCTCTGAGACTATCACAGTGCAGGTGCATTTATACGGAGACTTGATTACACACAGGTGGATTGTATTTATCATCATTAGCCATTTAGGTCAACATTGGATCATTCAGAGATCCTCACTGAACTTCTGGAGAGAGTTTGCTGCACTGAAAGTAAAGGGGCTGAATAATTTTGCACGCCCAATTTTTCCGTTTTTGATTTGTTAAAAAAGTTTGAAATATCCAATAAATGTCGTTCCACTTCATGATTGTGTCCCACTTGTTGTTAATTCTTCACAAAAAAATACAGTTTTATATCTTTATGTTTGAAGCCTGAAATGTGGCAAACGGTCGCAAAGTTCAAGGGGGCCGAATACTTTCGCAAGGCACTGTATATAGACTTTTTCTATTGTGTTATTGACTGTATGCCTGTTTATTCCACGTGTAACTCTGTGTTAATCTAATCTTACTACATTTACACGCACTGTACATAGACTTTTCTATTGTGTTACTGACTGTATGTTTGTTTCTCCCATGTGTAACTCTGTTGTTTGTGTTGCACTGCTTTGCTTTATCTTGGCCAGGTCGCAGTTGTAAATAAAGGTGAAATAAATCAAATATAAAAATAAGATTTACCTCAGTGGGAATGATGTTGTCTTTATGTTGAGGTCCTAAAAATGGACTCCTCTGTCTCTTTAAAACATCTGGAGATGATCAACGTATTTACCCCCCCCCCCCCGAACCCATTTCGCTCCCCCCCCCTTAATGTCCACCGACATCATATTAAGGAAAATAAGAGCAAAGAGAAAGAATTCGGCAGACAGTGGGAGGGTCGTCACAACACAATCACACACACAAGCACGCATCATAGCCCATCATTGGTCACCTAGAAGATTCTGGATAGACAAAGGAAAGGAGCACTCTGTAGCCTTACTATATAGTGTTAGCTCATCACAGACACAGACACAGACACACAGACACAGACACACACACACACAGACACAGACACAGACACACAGACACAGACAAACAGACACACACACACACAGACACAGACACAGACACACACACACACACACACACACACACAGACACAGACACAGACACACACACACACAGACACAGACACAGACACAGACACACAGACACAGACACAGACACAGACACACACACACACAGACACAGACACAGACACACATACACACATACACACACACAGACACACACACACACAGACACAGACACACAGACACACACACACACACACACACACACACATACACACACAGACACACAGACACACACACACACACAGACACAGACACACAGGCACACACACACACAGACACAGACACACAGACACACACAGACACAGACACACACACACACAGACACAGACACAGACACAGACACAGACACAGACACACAGACAGACACACACACACAGACACAGACACAGACACAGACACAGACACAGACACACAGACACACACACACACAGACACAGACACACAGACACACACAGACACAGACACACACACACACACACACACACACATACAACAAACAGGTGTCTATTACCTTTGAAAATAAAAGCTGAAAGCTACGGTTGATTGGTTGTAAAATGCTGACATGTTGTTTCCCTATTTATAGTGGAGTGCATAAAGAAGACAGACTGACCGGGTGACAGACTGACCGGGTGACAGACTGACCGGGTGACAGACTGACCGGGTGACAGACTGATCGGTGACAGACTGACCGGGTGACAGACTGACCGGGTGACAGACTGACCGGGTGACAGACTGATCGGTGACAGACTGACCGGGTGACAGACTGACCGGGTGACAGACTGACCGGGTGACAGACTGACCGGGTGACAGACTGACCAGGTGACAGTTTGACCGAGTGACAGACTGACCGGGTGACAGACTGACCGGGTGACAGACTGACCAGGTGACAGTTTGACCGAGTGACAGACTGACCGGGTGACAGACTGACCGAGTGACAGACTGACCGGGTGACAGACTGACCGGGTGACAGACTGACCGGGTGACAGACTGACCAGGTGACAGACTGACCGGGTGACAGACTGACCGGGTGACAGACTGATGGGTGACAGACTGATCGGGTGACAGACTGACCGGGTGACAGACTGATCGGGTGACAGACTGACCGGGTGACAGACTGACCGGGTGACAGACTGATGGGTGACAGACTGACCGGGTGACAGACTGACCGGGTGACAGACTGACCAGGTGACAGACTGACCGGGTGAAAAGCTATGATTTCTTATTGATGACTTGAGACAATTGAGACATGGATTGTGTATGTGTGCTATTCAGAGGGCAAGACAGGTAGAAGGTGCCAGGCGCACCAGTGTGTGTCAAGAACTGCAACGCTGCTGGAATTTTCACACTCAACTGTTTCCCGTGTGTATCAAGAATGGTCCACCACCTAAAGGACATCCAGCCAATTTGACACAACTGTGGGAAGCATTGGGGTCAACATGGGCCAGCATCCCTGTGGAACGCTTTCCACACCTTGTAGAGTCCACGCACCGACGACTTGAGGCTGATGGGGGTGCAAACTCAATATTAGGAATGTTTCCTTAATTATTGTAACACTCAGTGTATGTTATACCTTCACTATTCAAGCACCATCATCTACAGACATCTCCAGCCCAACGTTTTATCTACAGTTGAAGTCTGAAGTTTACATGCACCTTATCCAAATACCATTGAACTCAGTGTTTTCACAATACTTGACATTTAATCCTAATAAAAATTCCAATTGGAAGACCAAGTGATGGTGTTCTTCGGCTTGCAAGCCTCTCCCTTTTTTCTCCTAACATAACAATGGTCATTATGGCCAAACAGTTCTATTTTGTTTCATCAGACCAGAGGACATTTCTCCAAAAGGTACGATCTTTGTCCCCCTTTGGAGTTGAAAACCGTAGTCTGGCTTTTCTATGGTGGTTTTGGAGCAGTGGCTTCTTCCTTGCTGAGCGGCCTTTCAGGTTATGTCGATATAGGACTGGTTTTACTGTGGATATAGATACTTTTGTACCTGATTCCTCCAGCATCTTCACAAGGTCCTTCGCTGTTGTTCCGGGATTGATTTGCACGTTTCGCACCAAAGTACATTCATCTCTAGGAGACAGAACGCATCTCCTTCCTGAGAGGTATGACGCCTGCGTAGTCCCATGGTGTTTATACTTGCGTACTATTGTTTGTACAGATGAGCGTGGTACCTTCAGGCATTTGGAAATTGCTCCCAAGGACAAACCAGACTTTTGGAGGTCTACCATTTTTTTCTGAGGTCTTGGCTGATTTATTTTGATTTTCCCATAATGTCAAGCAAGGAGGTACTGAGTTTGAAGGTAGGCCTTGAAATACATCCACAGGTACACCTCCAATTAACTCATGTGAGATCAATTAGCCTATCAGAAGCTTCTAAAGCCATGACATAATTTTCTGGAATTTTCCAAGCTATTTAAAAGGCACAGTCAACTTAGTGTATGAAACTACTGACCCACTGGAATTGTGATACAGTGAATTATAAGTGAAATTGTCAGTCTGTAAACAATTGTTGGAAAAATTACTTGTGTCATGCACAAAGTAGATGTCCTAACCGACTTGCCAAAACTATAGTTTGTTAACAAGATATTTGTGGAGTGGTTGAAAAGCAAGTTGTGATGACTCCAACCTTAGAGTATGTTAACTTTCGTCTTCAACTGAATATACAGGTAACCGCCAAAATAAAGGAAACTTAGGCAGACCCATAAAATATAAAAAACTATTGAATCTTCCATTCCTCTCAAAAAATAATTGAAAAAGCGAGGCTCTGCATCTGTCCTCGTGCTCCTAGACCTTAGTGCTGCTTTTGATACCATCGATCACCACATTCTTTTGGAGAGATTGGAAACCCAAATTGGTCTACACGGACAAGTTCTTGCCTGGTTTAGATCTTATCTGTCGGAAAGATATCAGTTTGTCTCTGTGAATGGTTTGTCCTCTGACAAATAAACTGTAAATTTCGGTGTTCCTCAAGGTTCCGTTTTAGGACCACTATTGTTTTCACTATATATTTTGCCTCTTGGGGATGTCATTCGAAAACATAATGTTAACTTTCCACTGCTATGCGGATGACACAGGGCTGTACATTTCAATGAAACGTGGTGAAGCCCCAAAATTGCCCTCGCTAGAAGCATGTGTTTCAGACATAAGGAAGTGGATGGCTGCAAACGTTCTACTTTTAAACTCGGACAAAACAGAGATGCTTGTTCTAGGTCCCAAGAAACAAAGAGATCTTCTATTGAATCTGACAATTAATCTTAATGGTTGTACAGTCGTCTCAAATAAAACTGTGAAGGACCTCGGCGTTACTCTGGACCCCGATCTCTCTTTTGAAGAACATATCAAGACCATTTCAAGGACAGCTTTTTTCCATCTACGTAACATTGCAAAAATCAGAAACTTTCTGTCCAAAAATGATGCAGAAAAATGAATCCATGTTTTTTTCCCTTCTAGGTTAGACTACTGCAATGCTCTACTTTCCGGCTACCCGGATAAAGCACTAAATAAACTTCAGTTAGTGCTAAATACGGCTGCTAGAATCCTGACTAGAACAACAACAAAAAATATCATATTACTCCAGTACTAGCCTCCCTACACTGGCTTCCTGTCAAGGCAAGGGCTGATTTCAAGGTTTTACTGCTAACCTACAAAGCATTACATGGGCTTGCTCCTATCTATCTCTCTGATTTGGTCCTGCCGTACATACCTACATGTACGATACGGTCACAAGACGCAGGCCTCATAATTGTCCCTAGAATTTCTAAGCAAACAGCTGGAGGCAGGGATTTCTCCTATAGAGCTCAATTTTTATGGAACGGTCTGCCTACCCATGTCAGAGACGCAAACTCGGTCTCAACCTTTAAGTCTTTACTGAAGACTCATCTCTTCAGTGGGTCATATGATTGAGTGTAGTCTGGCCCAGGAGTGGGAGGGTGAACGGAAAGGCTCTGGATCAACGAACCGCCCTTGCTGTCTCTGCCTGGCCAGTTCAACTCTTTCCACTGGGATTCTCTGCCTCTAACCCTATTACAGGGGCTGAGTCACTGGCTTACTGAGGCTCTTTCATACCGTCCCTAGGAGGGGTGTGTCACTTGAGTGGGTTGAGTCACTGATGTGATCTTCCTGTCTGGGTTGGCGCCCCCCCTTGGGTTGTGCCGTGGCGGAGATCTTTGTGGGCTATTCTCGGCCTTGTCTCAGGATGGTAAGTTGGTGGTTGAAGATATCACACTAGTGGTGTGGGGGCTGTGCTTTGGCAAAGTGGGTGGGGTTATATCCTTCCTGTTTGGCCCTGTCCGGGGGTGTCCTCGGATGGGGCCACAGTGTCTCCTGACCCCTCCTGTCTCAGCCTCCAGTATTTATGCTGCAGGAGTTTATGTGTCGGGGGGCTAGGGTCAGTTTGTTATATCTGGAGTACTTCTCCTGTCCTATTCAGTGTCCTATGTGAATTTAAGTTTGCTCTCTCTAATTCTCTCTTTCTCTCTTTCTGTCTCTCTCTCGGAGGACCTGAGCCCTAGGACCATGCCTCAGAACTACCTGACATGATGACTCCTTGCTGTCCCCAGTCCACCTGGCCGTGCTGCTGCTCCAGTTTCAACTGTTCTGCCTTATTATTATCTGACCCATCTATGAACATTTGAAAATCACGGTCATGTTCTGTTATAATCTCCACCCGGCACCCCACATAGCCTGGTTCCTCTCTAGGTTTCTTCCTAGGTTTTGGCCTTTCTAGGGAGTTTTTCCTAGCCACCGTGCTTCTACACCTGCATTGCTTGCTGTTTGGGGTTTTAGGCTGGGTTTCTGTACAGCACTTTGAGATATCAGCTGATGTACGAAGGGCTATATAAATAAATGTGATTTGATTTGATTTGACCAACATAGTGTCTTAATAGGGCATTGGGCCTCCAACCAGAACAGCTTCAATGCATCTTCTCATAGATTGTGGAACTCTATTGGATGGATGCGACACCATTCTTCCACACAATATTCCATCATTTGATGTTTTGTTGATGGTGGTGGAAAACTCTGCCTCGGGCGTCATTCCAGAATCTCCCAACAGTGTTTGGTTGAGATCTGGTGACTGAGATATGGCTTACATCATTTTCATGCTCATCAAACCATTCAGTGCCCTGTGGATAGGGGCGTTGTTATGCTGGAAGACGTAGATGGGAGGTGATCTCTCAGAATGGCTGTGTATTTAATGGCATTTACCTTGCTCTAAGGGGTTGAGTAGACCTAAACCATGACAGGAAAAATGCACAGAACATCATTTACTCAAGTGTTTCCTTCATTTTGTCAGTTACTTGTATGTATCTCTAACATAACATAACATCAAGTGTTTCCTTCATTTTGGCAGTTACCCATATGTATCTCTAACATCAAGTGTTTCCTTAATTTTGGTAGTTTCCCTGGCATCTGACAAACTCCAGATTTGTTTGTGGGAGATGCCAGATGGTGAAGCGTGACTCACCAGTCCAGAGAACGTGATTCATCACTCCAGAGAACACCTTTCCAATGCTCCAGAGTCTAATGGCGGCGAGCTTTACACCACTCCAGCCGAAGCTTGGAATTGCTCATGGTGATCTTAGGCTTGTGTGCGGCTGCTCGGCCACGGAAACCCATTTCACGAAACTCCCGATGAACAGTTCTTGTGCTGACATTGCTTCCAGAGGCAGTTTGGAACTCAGTAGTGAGTGTTGCAACTGAGGACAGATGATTTTCACGTGCTACACGTTTCAGCACTCGGCGGTCCCTTTCTGTGAGCTCTGTGTGGCCTACCACTTCGCAGCTGAGCCGTTGTTGCTCCTAGACGTTACCATTTCACAATAACAGCACTAGCAGGGCTTACAAATTTCACAAAATAACTTGTTGGAAAGGTGCCACCCATCATATTTCCTGTCATCAACCTCTTGCCTGATCTCCCAGACTTCGCCATTAGCCTTTCCCCTGCCTGTACTGTTACCTGTTTGGTCTCCCTGTGTATGATCTTCTGCCTGCCCCTGGACCCAGCTACCTGCCCCTGGACCCAGCTACCTGACTCCTCCTGAGGTCCTTTCCTAATAAACACCTGCTGCGCCCTGCACTTGAAACCAGCGTCTGTCTCCCATCGTGTTCATTACCGTGTCCACATACTTTTCTAATCTTTATTTTTTTTGGGGGGGGGGTTCTACTAAGCTATGAGGAATTGATTTAAGACAGTCACACCAATGATCATTTTGTGATTTGGAATTTTAAGACCGCCTAGAAGTATAAAAAAATATATATACAAAAAAAAACAAGGAACACCAACATGTTGGAGAGAGTCTCATCGTTCCTTTGAGGGGTCTTAATAGTTTATGGGCCAAACCGTTAAGACGCTACAGACAATGTTGTGAGACCGATTTTTTGGGACGTGTCATGGTCCTGATAAACACCGTTCTATATATTTTTTTCATAATTGTATAATTAATAAACATCTTTTTTTTTTTAAATCCCACTGAAAACCGGTGTTTCTATGTTAAACTGAAAGGTCTCAACGGGTGATTTGGCTGGGCCCTTTATCAGGCTCTCTCCCCTCCGACACAAGGTCACAAATCAACAGCTGTCAGCAGGGCCATAAATCAGCAGCTCCCCACTACTCTACAGTCTCCTTGACACCTACATGTCAACAGCGACCCAAAAACGGAGAACCTAAACTCTGAGAACTCCTTTTCCAATACAACTTTAAAAGCGTCATAAAAAAAAAATCATATTATATCTCTGCTCACGCCAGCCATTGAAACATGAATCAGAGACGCTAGTCTACCAAGAGACTCATCTAGCGACTCCATTCCTTCCTGTAATTTGCACAAGGAAGATTCAGGCAGAAGTCATTGGAAAATGGTCACATTCTAAGCTACAGGAATAAATCTTATTTTTGAGTAAAAGTTGAGTATCTTGTTATTCTATTTAGTCGGTGAATCTTCTATATCGACTACTTTCCATTCCGTGTCCACTTTCATAAGCGATATAAACAACAAAAGTAAATCACTAGAGAACGCCTTTATTTTTGGCCTGTTGAATTGTTCAGAACGAATTTGATACATTGTTTATTGTTTCCTTGTTGCTGTGATAATGTCAGGCCTATCTGTCTTAGGGCTGGCTAAGGCTAACATACATTCATGGACGTTGCCCTGCACATATTGTGTAGACCTGTGAAAGATTTATGTTATTTATAGATTTTCTTGAATAATTCCTTTTGTTATAATTTACTTTAGGATGTTGAACCCCCCCCCCCCCCCCCCCCCCCACCCGCTCGGATTAAACCTCTCACCTGGATGAAACAATTTATCAGTCACGTTCCTTTGTCCTCACTTACAGGCACTCATGGCTGGCTGAGCTAGCGTTGTATAACCTTTTTTCAGCCAACGCAAACAACACTATTTTAGGATATCTAGTTTATTAAAATGGTATACTGACTCACAAATCCTGAACATGCTGCAAAGCAAGGGACCCTGTTTATAGTGTCTGTAGGATATCTTGGGGCTAAAATAAATAATAATCTACCACCTAACTACTTAACATAATTGTATTTATTTCACCTTTCAGGAAAGAAAGTGTATCCTCTCTCCTTGATGACAAAGAAGATATGTACTACTACTCCCCACAGCTGTGTCCCTGATCAGAGATCCCATTTGCATTCCGATAAAAACATTCAAAGGTATCTGTACAGCCCCCTTTAATGTGACATGTATTTTCCTTGCCTGTCTTTTATTATGTTGTGTATGTTTGAGTCTGGAACAAATGGGCCGTGGACCTGTGTTCAGAGCTGCTACCAATAAAATAATTTAATTTGTTTTTTGGAGAATGGATTTGCCTGAGCACCTCTCCACTAGAGGGAGTAATGAACTTGTCGTTGGGGGACATAGGTTGATGTGTGTGTTCAAGGGGTCACAGAGAGCCAAGCCTCCTCGCTTCTGATTGGTCAGTTCAGAGGAGCGAGATCCTTATCTCTGCTTCTGGGCAGATGGCTGTTGGAGAGGGGGGGGGGGTCATGGAGTGGGGGAGGGACCTTTTACAGCAGCTTGTGACATGATGACAGAGTGAGAGGGACCTGGAAAATAGGTTGAGACTTTACTTTCATTAATCTGATGACTTATTTATTTAATCCACTATGTTTAATTGTTACCTGATTAAATTAATCAGGTAACAATTAAGTCATTAGGACTTGGGGCACCACATAATGAGTTGTTTAAAGAGTTACCATCTCCTGAATTAAACACTATAAAGTCTTTACCTATAACAACCATAAAACAGTCAACATATTAATCATAACCTCTTATCATGTCATCATTCTGAACAGTCGTAACCTTCTTGGATCTGCAAAAACCCCAGCCTTACTCGTGATTCAGTACTACACAAATTGGTTTCATTATTTATTTACAAGTTAGCTAAATAATAACACAGAATAAACGTAACACCATGAGAGAAAGTCCCTAGCTGACTAACAACAACAACATGACTGCTTGTTTACCAATAAGAAAGAAAGAAAGAAAGAAAGAAAGAAAGAAAGAAAGAAAGAAAGAAAGAGAAAGGAAGAAAGGAAGAAAGAAAGGAAGAAAGAAAGGAAGAAAGGAAGGAAGAAAGGAGATACTAATCATTGATACATTTGGAAACTACTCTCACAGTAATCATTTACTTTGCACACGAACCACCGCCCGTTTCAAAAGCGGTTTGTGCTTTCAGTTTCACGCTGACATCAATCCACGGTTTCTGGTTAGGGAAGGTTTTAATGATCACAAAGGCTACGACATCTCCGATGCCGATGACTTGCTAATAAACTCACTGAGTCAGCGTATACATCAATGTTATTGTCTGTGGCTATCCAGGAACATATCCCAGTCCACGTGATCGAAGCAATCTTGATGCGTGGAATCCGATTGGTTAGACCAGCGTTGTTTTGACCTGAGTACGGGAGTTTCCTGTTTTAGTGTCTGTCTATAGGCTGGGAGCAACAAAATGGAGTCGTGGTCAGATTTACTGAAAGGAGGGAGGGCTCTGTATGCGTCACAGAAGTTAGAGTAGCAATGATCCAGAAAGCTACCAGCTCTAGCTACAAGTCTAGGTGAACAGCTGAGGCCTTGGTGAACAGCTGGGGCCTTGATGAACAGCTGAGGCCTTGATGAACAGCTGAGGCCTTGATGAACAGCTGGGGCCTTGATGAACAGCTCAGGCCTTGATGAACAGCCGGGGCCTTGTTGAACAGCTGAGGCCTTGATGAACAGCTGAGGCCTTGTTGAACAGCTGAGGCCTTGATGAACAGCTGAGGCCTTGATGAACAACCGGGCCTTGTTGAACAGCTGAGGCCTTGATGAACAGCTGAGGCCTTGTTGAACAGCTGAGGCCTTGATGAACAGCTGAGGCCTTGATGAACAGCCGGGGCCTTGTTGAACAGCTGAGGCCTTGATGAACAGCTAGGGCCTTGATGAACAGCTGGGGCCTTGATGAACAGCTGGGGCCTTGATGAACAGCTGAGTAGTTAGAATCAGGTTTGGTAGCACTGGGCTAGAAAATAACATTCTGTACAACGCTGTGAATTGTCAAGAGCCATTTAGATAACTCCTGATACAAACACTGCAACAAATGACAAACTGCTGAGAAACACCTGTAAAATACAGTCATTAGACAAGTATGCTGCTGCAATTTACAAATCTGAAATTGCATAATTCTGTACACTTTTCCAGTAAAACAACATACATTCTCACATTTATAAATAGCAGTATAAATATGAAAACAGGTGGGAAACAGAACATACAGGAGATGTTAAGTATTGATAGTGTGCATTTGAATAAGTTGCTTTTCAGTTCCACACGGACCAGCTTGCATTTCCCCGTGACAGGCACATTCCCACAACCCCCCACTCTGCCATAACGCACTGTGTCCCTGCGCAGTACCGTAGGGATGGCGTTCATCTCACGGATGAGGGCCTCTTTCATTCGAGTCTGAAAGCTGGCCTCTCCGTCTCTAGCAAGACGCATGCAGTAGTACACATCACCACGCTCACTGCCCCTTGCCTGCCACTCCACCAACCCAAAGGCTCTTTAAAGAACCATCTAAGGGGAGGTGGAGGAGGGAGAGGAGGGAGGGGAGGGAGGGGAGGGAGAGGAGGGGAGGGGAGGGGAGGGGAGGGAGAGGAGGGAGGGGAGGGAGGGAGGGGAGAGGAGGGAGGGGAGGGAGGGGAGGGAGAGGAGGGAGGGGAGGGGAGGGGAGGGAGAGGAGGGGAGGGGAGGGGAGGGAGAGGAGGGAGGGGAGGGAGAGGAGGGAGAGGAGGGGAGGGGAGGGAGAGGAGGGAGGGGAGGGGAGGGAGAGGAGGGAGGGGAGGGGAGGGGAGGGGAGGGGAGGGGAGGGGAGGGAGAGGAGGGAGGGGAGGGAGAGGAGGGAGAGGAGGGGAGGGGAGGGAGAGGAGGGAGGGGAGGGGAGGGAGAGGAGGGAGGGGAGGGGAGGGGAGGGGAGGGGAGGGGAGGGGAGGGGAGGGGAGGGGAGGGAGAGGAGGGAGAGGAGGGAGTGGAGGGGAGGGAGAGGAGGGAGAGGAGGGAGGGGAGGGGAGGGGAGGGAGAGGAGGGAGGGCGGTGGCTGTCAAAACTATAAACGAAATAATAGTCCAAATGTATTCTCCGGGAGGCAAACCCACAATCTTCAGATCCACAGGCGGTAAATCTAACCATTAGACTGCAAACCTTTTTATTTAAAACATTGATTTCAACAGACCATTTAAATGGACAGTCTGGAAGCTTTCGTTCCAAAGTGATTTAGTTCATTCACTCAGTACCGATTGAACATTTATCTGTCTTGCTTGGTTAAAATACAACCGTCTACAGTTGATTTGCTGAAAACAGACTTATTTAAATCACGTAGCTAACCAAGTTAGCAAGCATGTCATTTTCTGTTCACTGTACACAGCATGGCGCACAATTGAAGCAAGCAGAGGGGAGGTTCATCTGGCTATGACCCATCAAACGTCATTGGGCGAAAGCAGGAAGGGAAGGCAGATAAAGTGTTTTTATTAAAAGAAATCCCTTTCACATGTCAAAGCGCAAATCCTACTCATTACTACACATGATTAAATCACTTGTTTTTGAGCCGACTTCACCGTCAGACCGTTATCTTGCCCCAAGGCAGTCCGGTTCCAAATGCAATCTATTTTCAGCTGGTGCAAAACACACCTAAACATCCAGGTGAGGTGAATAGAACCACCGTCAATGATTCTGATGTCGTTTTACCTGGGTGCACCGTGTGCAGCACCCTCACCACCTGACTACTTTTTACGTGGATTGCGACTTCAGATTTCCTGGGAACACACTGAAATGTAACTTTACACTGTGTTAATAAGTCAGGAGAGGGAGCGTATGTAACTTTACACTGTGTTAATAAATCAGGAGAGGGAGCGTATGTAACTTTACACTGTGTTAATAAGTCAGGAGAGGGAGCGTATGTAACTTTACACTGTGTTAATAAGTCAGGAGAGGGAGCGTATGTAACTTTACACTGTGTTAATAAGTCAGGAGAGGGAGCGTATGTAACTTTACACTGTGTTAATAAATCAGGAGAGGGAGCGTATGTAACTTTACACTGTGTTAATAAGTCAGGAGAGGGAGCGTATGTAACTTTACACTGTGTTAATAAATCAGGAGAGGGAGCGTATGTAACTTTACGCTGTGTTAATAAGTCAGGAGAGGGAGCGTATGTAACTTTACACTGTGTTAATAAGTCAGGAGAGGGAGCGTATGTAACTTTACACTGTGTTAATAAGTCAGGAGAGGGAGCGTATGTAACTTTACACTGTGTTAATAAGTCAGGAGAGGGAGCGTATGTAACTTTACACTGTGTTAATAAGTCAGGAGAGGGAGCGTATGTAACTTTACACTGTGTTAATAAGTCAGGAGAGGGAGCGTATGTAACTTTACACTGTGTTAATAAGTCAGGAGAGGGAGCGTATGTAACTTTACGCTGTGTTAATAAGTCAGGAGAGGGAGCGTATGTAACTTTACGCTGTGTTAATAAGTCAGCACATTGGATTATAATAACGACATGAAGGCAGGAGAGGGAGCGTATGCCAGAGCTGGAATGTATTCCACATGTATGAAACTGCTGTCAGTCGAGTCTTGTAAGTTGTCTGAAGCTAGCATGCATTTGCACACAACTGAACTGAGGCTTTGTTTACATGTGCGTTTGGGGATCAACCATTGACTATATACAGCGTACTGTTTATAAACAAAGCTATTTGTTTTATCGGTTATGGTTTGTGTTGTGGTCTTGGTTGTTCTTAGTCAAGGAAATGTAGCATAGCTCACTGCCATGTTTGTCCTGTCTGAAATTTGGCTAACTTGTCTTACCGTAGCTTGGTCTATGGAGTAGCCTACCTAGCTAGTTTTGCAATGCCCATTACATACATTCTAAGATAGCTAGCAAGTGACAGTTTCCCAAAGTTTGGCATTCACTTTGATCCTGCTTCAAACCTATTTAGCTAGATAGCTATGTTATGTGGAAGAATAGCTTGATATATTGTGGTGCTATCATAGCAGCCAAGGACATTCACTGGCTTATTTTTCTGAATAGTGTTAATTGTTTGTACTCTGATTACACACAAGTGTCTAGGTCCGCAGTTTACACATGATGACTTCAGGCTTGAAAAAACATTTATTGGCAAAAATATAGCTAGTTTAACTCATGCATGCTGGGTGATGACAGCGTGGTAGGCACAGCTTGTCCCATGAATGAATCACAAAAATTGAGGATTAGTTGATAACTACGAAAACAAACATAATATAGATAATATGGAGAATCTGGATCTATTTATTGATCAGCATTTTGATATGTTCGGAAAAAGTACCGGATATATCGACGCGAACAAGAGAAGACCTTTCTTCGAGTTCTGAAGGGAAGCCGCCGTCTAAAATGACAAATGTAACTTTGGATGGGGACGTTTTTATGACCACGTCTCCAGAAGATAGAGAATTGCTTACAGGCTTGAGAGAGCAGTTTTAAAAAAAAACTGGATCTATTGCAACAGGAATGGAAAAGTCAAGGTGTTCAAGAAACGTAATCTCAATATGACGAACAGGTGGAAACAATTGATTTTCAAAGGGCGGAAGAGCAGAGGGAAGGACCCGTTCGATCGTAGCTAAGCTAACCCACTACAACATGAACATTTCCTTGTTACAACAGGGTAGGGAATTGAAGAACACCCCATTCTATATTAATGAACAATTTCCCCATTAAATAGTGGAGAGACGACGTGTCCTGTACCCCACTTTTCAAAAGGCTCCGAGCAGAGAAGCATAATGTTCATATCAATAAATCATAGGTAAATAACCAAATATTCAAACACTTGAAGATTACAACGTGGCTGTGAGTGATAGCTGTTGAAGTTGTCCCCGATACATAGTTGCACCACATTACACAGTACAAATATGGATTAATTTGTTTTTTGCAAAAACATTATTTTTGCATTAACAAGTTTTTTTATTTTATTTTTATTTACTCGTGCAGTGTGGAACCGTGGACTATGTGGACTTAAAATAAGGTTGGATTTAGGGGAATGCAGAACGGGTATGATGAATTTATTCTTTTTTATTTTAGACAATATGGATCTTTGGATGATATGGACGTGGCAGCAGGGTAGCCTAGTGGTTAGAGCGCTGGGCTAGTAACCGGAAGGATTGCAAGTTCAAATCCCCGATCTGTTGTTCTGCCCCTGAACAGGCAGTTAACCCACTAGGCCGTCATTGAAAATAAGAATTTGTTCTTAACTGACTTGCCTAGTTAAATAAAGGTTAAAAAATATCAGGTTCTGATAGAGGGGGATTGTTGGACTATATGGACGGTTCTGATAGGTTCTGATAAAGTAATATGGATTGTTGGACTATATGGACGGTTCTGATAGGTTCTGATAAAGTAATATGGATTGTTGGACTATATGGACGGTTCTGATAGGTTCTGATAGAGTAATATGGATTGTTGGACTATATGGACGGTTCTGATAGGTTCTGATAGAGGGGAATACGAGGACGGGGAAAGGCTGACCTGTTTTTTAACTTAACCAAGTTTTTGTTTTTTTATATGATATGGCCTAATTGTAGAGGTTAGGTATTATGATTTAAACGCTGTTATATAGTGTGGCCCTTGTTCACCGACGTGAATCGGAACGATTAGCTTTTAAGATAAAACGTAATAAATATGAATAGATATATTACAGGGCAAGGATAAAGGATTATATAATTCAAAACCTGCCTACATTCACTATTGGAATAGGCCTATACGAGCCTAAAATAATTGGTGTTATTACACTTCTACATTTAAAAAACATGAATCTCAAAAATGTAAAGGATAATTATTAGTAAAGTTAACACAATAACTGGCTGATGGAAGCACGAGGTATATTATATATTCCTATATAAGCTTTTAATGCTCCCTTTTACATTCTTTAACCTAATGATATAAGCCCAGGTGTTAAAACAGAGTAACAACCCTGGAATAAAAAATCAAATGTGTATGGGTGGAGAGAGTGTTGGTTTTACAGGTTTACTAGCTCTGATGGTCAGTACTGTCGTGTATTCTTGGCTATCGTGCCATGGCTGTCGATTGTAAGTTAAACTTGGGTATTCCTTTATGGGCAGTGTGATGCCTGAGACAATTTTACTTGCAGTCATTAGCGGCCGTTAGAATCTATGTTCCTTTTTTCTTTTTCCTTTGTTGGAATACAACATGATATACAAGTTGAAGTCGGAGGTTTACATACACCTGAGCCAAATACATTTCAACTCAGTTTTTCACAATTACTGACATTTAATCCTTGCAAAAATAAAATTCCCTGTCTTAGGTCAGTTAGGATCATCACTTTATTTTAACAATGTGAAATGTGAGAATAATTGCAGAGAGAATTATTTATTTCAGCTTTTGATTCTTTCATCACATTCCCAGTGGGTCAGAAGTTTACATACACTCAATTACTATTTGGTAGCATTGCATTTAAATTGTTTAACTTGGGTCAAATGTTTTAAGTAGCCTTCCACAAGCTTCCCACAATAAGTTGGGTGAATTTTGGCCCATTCCTCCTGACAGAGCTGGTGTAAATGAGTCAGGTTTGTAGGCCTCCTTTCAGTTCTGCCCACAAATGTTCAATAGGATTGAGGTCAGGGCTTTGTGATGGCCACTCCAATACCTTGACTTTATTGTTCTTAAGCCATTTTGCCACAACTTTGGAAGTATGCTTGGGGTCATTGTCCATTTGGAAGACCCATTAGCGACCAAGCTTTAACTGATGTCTTGAGATGTTGCTTCAATATATCCACCTAATTTTCCTGCCTCATGAAGCCATCTATTTTGTGAAGTGCACCAGTCCCTCCTGCAGCAAAGCACCCCCACAACATTATGCTGCCACCCCCATGCTGCAAGGTTGGGATGGTGTTCTTTGGCTTGCAAGCCTCTCCCCTTTTTCCTCCAAACATAACGATGGTCATTATGGCCAAACTGTTTTATTTTTGTTTCATCAGACCAGAGGACATTTCTCTAAAAAAGTACGATCTTTGTCCCCATGTGCATCTGCAAAATGTAGTCTGGCATTTTTATGGCAGTTTTGAAGCAGTGGCTTCTTCCTTGCTGAGCGGCCTTTCAGGTTATGTTGATATAGGACTCATTTTACTGTGGATATAGATACTTTTGTACCTGTTTCCTCCAGCATCTTCACAAGGTCCTTTGCTGTTGTTCTGGGATTGATTTTCACTTTTCCCACCAAAGTACCTTCATCTCTAGGAGACAGAACGCGTCTCCTCCCTGAGCGGAAAAACAGCTGCGTGGTCCCATGGTGTTTATACTTGCGTACTATTGTTTGTACAGATGAATGTGGTACCTTCAAGCGTTTGGAAATTGCTCCCAAGGATGAACCAGGCTTGTGGAGGTTCTTGGCTGATTTATTTTGATAATCCCAGGATGTCAAGCAAAGAGGCAATGAGTTTGAAGGTAGGCCTTGAAATACATCCACAGCTGCACCTCCAATTGACTCAAATGTCAATTAGCCTATCAGAAGCTTCTAAAGCCATGATGTCATTTTCTGGAATATTCCAAGCTGTTTAAAGGCACAGTCAACTTAGTGTATGTAAACTTCTGACCCACTGGATTTGTGATACAGTGAATTATAAGTGAAATAATCTGTCTGTAAACATTTGCTGTAAAATTTGCTTGTGTCATGCACAAAGTAGATGTCCTAACCAACTTGCCAAAACTATCATTTGTTAACAAGTAATGTTTGAAGTGGTTGAAAAACGAGTTTTAATGACTCCAACCTAAGTGTATGTAGACGTCCGACTTCAACTGTAAATGAGGACTACATGACACATGTCTTTCATGTAATGGACATAACAAAAGGACTGGTCTTGCGATATATATAGGTTATTTTCTCTTCAATTTTTCTTTTTTTTCAAACAATTGAATCCAATGAACTGAGCAGGCTGGGAACAGGCTGGGAACAGGCTGGGAACAGGCTGGGAACAGGCTGGGAACAGGCTGGGAACAGGCTGGGAGCAGGATGATCCACTCCACTCTTGTCCTGCTGCAGTAAAACAGCACCAGCACCTCTGGCACTAGCATCTACCTCAAGGTTAAACAGTCGTTCAAAGCCTGGAGCAGCAAGTACAAGGGTACTACATAAGAGTGCTTTAGCAGATTCAAAAGCTACCTGATAATCAGGGGACCACTCAAACAATAATGCCGGACTGAGCAAATCGGTTAATGGAGCAACTACCGCAGAGAAGTTTTTACAGAAACTACGGTAGTAGCCAACCATCCCTAAAAAGCGGCGTAGCTCTTGTCTGGTGGTAGGTGCGGGAAATGCAGTTATAGCCAAGACCTTGGCATCAACAGGGCGCACCTGTCCATGTTCGACCTCTTTGCCATGATAGGTAACAGTAACCTTCCCAAACTCGCAGGGTTTGAGAAGCAGCTGCCAAATGTTCATATACTACCCTTAGAGAGTTAACATGATCTGACCACTCAGATGAATAAATCACTAGATCAATGTAGGCACTACAATTGGGAACGCCAGCTAATAAGGGGTTATTAACCAGTCGTCTGAAAGTGGCTGGTGCATTCCGAATCCCAAAAGCCATGACAGAGTATTGTAGGAAGCTGTCTGGGGTCACAAAGGCAGACATCTCAGAAGCACGTGAGGTTAACGTAACCTGCCAGTAACCTTTTAAGAGGTCCAACTTTGTTACATAAGTAGCAGCACCAACAGTGTCGATACAGTCGTCCAGTCTGGGTAACGGGAACGAATCTGGCATTGTGACAGAATGTACCTTTCGATAATCCGTACATAACCTGGACGTACCATCAGGTTTAGGAACCAGAATGCAAGGAGAACTCCAAGGGCTTGAACTTGGCATAGCCAGGTCATTCTCCAACAAATATCTCACTTCATCCCTCATTATCTTCCTCTTAGAAGAAGTGATATGATATGGGTGATGCTTGATAGGGGCAGCGTTGCCAACATTAATGTCATGTTCCAACACGTTTGTGCGAGTAGGAACGTCGTTAAAGAGACATGGAAAACTGTGTAGTAGCCTCACAATATCGTTGGCCTGTCCGTCCGTTAAATTAACCCGACCTGACTGTAGAGAGTTGGGCAATCTAACACACGGCTGCGGAGTATTGCACAACTCTAATCCATCTCCATCAACATCATCAATATGACAGTCCACTATCATAGCAGCAGAAGCAGAGGAGACAGCAGTACCTTCCTCTGTTTTTGAACTATCTAGCTGTGTGATGGGTCGGGTGTGGTATGCTTTCAACATGTTAATGTGGCACACACGAGATTGGCGTTTTCTATCAGGAGTTGGAAGCACATAATCAGTTTCACCTAATTTATTTTCAATTAAATAAGGACCAGAGAAACGAGCTGACAGTGAAGATCCTGGACCAAGCAATAACACCAGTACTTGGTCACGAGGCTGTAGTGAACGAGAAACCGCCTGTTTATCATGTCTTTTCATACTCCTCTGTGAGTAAGACAGAGCTTCCTTTGCGAGAGCACAGGCTTGGCGTAGGCGCTCACGAAAGCGACTAACGTAGTCCAACACATTCTCATCTCCCGCACACAACTCTTGGGACAAAAACTGTTGTTTAAGGACTTTCATTGGTCCTCTCACTGTGTGATCAAACATTAGTTCAGCCAGGCTGAACCCCAGAGACTCTTGTACAGTTTCACGAGCAGCAAACAAAACTAGAGGAACTCCCTCATCCCAATCTTTCTCAAATTCCAAACAATATTTACTTAGCATAGACTTCAGTGTCTGATGCCAATGTTCAAGCGCACCCTGAGACTCTGGGTGATAGGCGCTTGACACACGGGGCATAATTGACAAGGATTTTTACACCTGCTTGAAGAGCTTTGATAGGAAATTTGTACCTTGATCATTTTGTACCACCTTAGGTAACCCGAATGTCGAGAAGAATTTAATTAAGGCTTTACTCACTACTGGGGCTGTAATCCTTAGCAGAGGAATGGCCTCGGGGTATCTTCTTGCCATACACATAATCGTTAACAGAAACTGGTTACCCGATTTTGTCTTCGGTAACGGTCCGACACAATCAACCACCACATGCTCGAATGGTTCACCTATGACAGGTATGGGACAAAGAGGAGCGGGAGGAATAACCTGATTTGGTTTTCGTGTTATCTGACATGTGTGGCATGTCCGACAGAACTGAGCCACATCTTGTTTTAAACCCGGCCAAAAGAAATGTCGAAGGATCCGATCATAAGTCTTTGTGATTCCTAAATGACCAGACCACTGGTGATCATGAGCAAGTGATAACACATTTTATCGAAAGGCTGTAGGAATCACTATTTGGTAAACAGCATTCCAATCTCCACCCGCGTCATCATGGGATGTCCATTTACGCATGAGGAGATTACCATCAATGAAGTAAGCCACATTCTTCTTCTTTACATCTTACAATGAGACACTAGAAAAACATTTAGCAAGTTTGTTGTCAACCTTTTGGTTAGCAATCAGCTGCTCACGAGTGAATGGTAACTGTACTGAATCAGCAAGTTCAACATACTTCGATGGGGGGGGGGGGGGTGATTGGGTAAGGGAAAAGGAGCAGGTGTCTTCTGATTGGCGGCACCTGTGAATAGGGCAGAAGGAAAGAAAATAGATACACACACAGGATATCCGTACATACAGTCAATAACACATTAGGAAAAAAAGTCTATATACAGTGTGTGCAAATGAGATAAGTTAATACAAACAAGTTAATACAAACAAGTTATTATAATACGGTTTAAGTACCTCAATGGATTGTAAAGGAAATCACTCTACAAACTATCACCCTCAAGCAACTTGATCATGGATACATTAGAACTAGTGGATATCTGGAGGTTTAATATCCTGACCTAGTGAGATATACATGGAGGAGGTTTAATACCCTGACCTAGTGAGATATACATGGAGGAGGTTTAATACCCTGACCTAGTGAGATATACATGGAGGAGGTTTAATATCCTGACCTAGTGAGATATACATGGAGGAGGTTTAATACCCTGACCTAGTGAGATATACATGGAGGTTTAATATCCTGACCTAGTGAGATATACATGGAGGAGGTTTAATATCCTGACCTAGTGAGATATACATGGAGGAGGTTTAATATCCTGACCTAGTGAGATATACATGGAGGTTTAATATCCTGACCTAGTGAGATATACATGGAGGAGGTTTAATATCCTGACCTAGTGAGATATACATGGAGGAGGTTTAATATCCTGACCTAGTGAGATATACATGGAGGAGGTTTAATACCCTGACCTAGTGAGATATACATGGAGGAGGTTTAATATCCTGACCTAGTGAGATATACATGGAGGAGGTTTAATATCCTGACCTAGTGAGATATACATGGAGGAGGTTTAATATCCTGACCTAGTGAGATATACATGGAGGAGGTTTAATATCCTGACCTAGTGAGATATACATGGAGGAGGTTTAATACCCTGACCTAGTGAGATATACATGGAGGTTTAATACCCTGACCTAGTGAGATATACATGGAGGAGGTTTAATATCCTGACCTAGTGAGATATACATGGAGGAGGTTTAATACCCTGACCTAGTGAGATATACATGGAGGAGGTTTAATACCCTGACCTAGTGAGATATACATGGAGGAGGTTTAATACCCTGACCTAGTGAGATATACATGGAGGAGGTTTAATACCCTGACCTAGTGAGATATACATGGAGGAGGTTTAATACCCTGACCTAGTGAGATATACATGGAGGTTTAATACCCTGACCTAGTGAGATATACATGGAGGAGGTTTAATACCCTGACCTAGTGAGATATACATGGAGGTTTAATACCCTGACCTAGTGAGATATACATGGAGGAGGTTTAATACCCTGACCTAGTGAGATATACATGGAGGTTTAATACCCTGACCTAGTGAGATATACATGGAGGAGGTTTAATATCCTGACCTAGTGAGATATACATGGAGGAGGTTTAATACCCTGACCTAGTGAGATATACATGGAGGAGGTTTAATACCCTGACCTAGTGAGATATACATGAAGGAGGTTTAATACCCTGACCTAGTGAGATATACATGGAGGTTTAATATCCTGACCTAGTGAGATATACATGGAGGAGGTTTAATACCCTGACCTAGTGAGATATACATGGAGGAGGTTTAATACCCTGACCTAGTGAGATATACATGGAGGTTTAATATCCTGACCTAGTGAGATATACATGGAGGAGGTTTAATATCCTGACCTAGTGAGATATACATGGAGGAGGTTTAATATCCTGACCTAGTGAGATATACATGGAGGAGGTTTAATATCCTGACCTAGTGAGATATACATGGAGGAGGTTTAATATCCTGACCTAGTGAGATATACATGGAGGAGGTTTAATATCCTGACCTAGTGAGATATACATGGAGGAGGTTTAATATCCTGACCTAGTGAGATATACATGGAGGAGGTTTAATATCCTGACCTAGTGAGATATACATGGAGGAGGTTAATTATCCTGACCTAGTGAGATATACATGGAGGAGGTTTAATACCCTGACCTAGTGAGATATACATGGAGGTTTAATATCCTGACCTAGTGAGATATACATGGAGGAGGTTTAATATCCTGACCTAGTGAGATATACATGGAGGAGGTTTAAAATCCTGACCTAGTGAGATATACATGGAGGAGGTTTAATATCCTGACCTAGTGAGATATACATGGAGGAGGTTTAATATCCTGACCTAGTGAGATAGAAATGGAGGAGGTTTAATATCCTGACCTAGTGAGATATACATGGAGGAGGTTTAATACCCTGACCTAGTGAGATATACATGGAGGAGGTTTAATATCCTGACCTAGTGAGATATACATGGAGGAGGTTTAAAATCCTGACCTAGTGAGATATACATGGAGGAGGTTTAATATCCTGACCTAGTGAGATATACATGGAGGAGGTTTAATATCCTGACCTAGTGAGATAGAAATGGAGGAGGTTTAATATCCTGACCTAGTGAGATATACATGGAGGAGGTTTAATACCCTGACCTAGTGAGATATACATGGAGGAGGTTTAATATCCTGACCTAGTGAGATATACATGGAGGAGGTTTAATATCCTGACCTAGTGAGATATACATGGAGGAGGTTTAATACCCTGACCTAGTGAGATATACATGGAGGAGGTTTAATATCCTGACCTAGTGAGATATACATGGAGGAGGTTTAATATCCTGACCTAGTGAGATATACATGGAGGAGATTTAATACCCTGACCTAGTGAGATATACATGGAGGAGGTTTAATACCCTGACCTAGTGAGATATACATGGAGGTTTAATATCCTGACCTAGTGAGATATACATGGAGGAGGTTTAATACCCTGACCTAGTGAGATATACATGGAGGAGGTTTAATATCCTGACCTAGTGAGATATACATGGAGGAGGTTTAATACCCTGACCTAGTGAGATATACATGGAGGAGGTTTAATACCCTGACCTAGTGAGATATACATGGAGGTTTAATACCCTGACCTAGTGAGATATACATGGAGGAGGATTAATATCCTGACCTAGTGAGATATACATGGAGGAGGTTTAATACCCTGACCTAGTGAGATATACATGGAGGAGGTTTAATATCCTGACCTAGTGAGATATACATGGAGGAGGTTTAATATCCTGACCTAGTGAGATATACATGGAGGAGGTTTAATATCCTGACCTAGTGAGATATACATGGAGGAGGTTTAATACCCTGACCTAGTGAGATATACATGGAGGTTTAATACCCTGACCTAGTGAGATATACATGGAGGAGGTTTAATACCCTGACCTAGTGAGATATACATGGAGGAGGTTTAATACCCTGACCTAGTGAGATATACATGGAGGAGGTTTAATACCCTGACCTAGTGAGATATACATGGAGGAGGTTTAATACCCTGACCTAGTGAGATATACATGGAGGAGGTTTAATACCCTGACCTAGTGAGATATACATGGAGGTTTAATACCCTGACCTAGTGAGATATACATGGAGGAGGTTTAATACCCTGACCTAGTGAGATATACATGGAGGTTTAATATCCTGACCTAGTGAGATATACATGGAGGAGGTTTAATATCCTGACCTAGTGAGATATACATGGAGGAGGTTTAAAATCCTGACCTAGTGAGATATACATGGAGGAGGTTTAATATCCTGACCTAGTGAGATATACATGGAGGAGGTTTAATATCCTGACCTAGTGAGATAGAAATGGAGGAGGTTTAATATCCTGACCTAGTGAGATATACATGGAGGAGGTTTAATACCCTGACCTAGTGAGATATACATGGAGGAGGTTTAATATCCTGACCTAGTGAGATATACATGGAGGAGGTTTAATATCCTGACCTAGTGAGATATACATGGAGGAGGTTTAATACCCTGACCTAGTGAGATATACATGGAGGAGGTTTAATATCCTGACCTAGTGAGATATACATGGAGGAGGTTTAATATCCTGACCTAGTGAGATATACATGGAGGAGGTTTAATACCCTGACCTAGTGAGATATACATGGAGGAGGTTTAATACCCTGACCTAGTGAGATATACATGGAGGTTTAATATCCTGACCTAGTGAGATATACATGGAGGAGGTTTAATACCCTGACCTAGTGAGATATACATGGAGGAGGTTTAATATCCTGACCTAGTGAGATATACATGGAGGAGGTTTAATACCCTGACCTAGTGAGATATACATGGAGGTTTAATATCCTGACCTAGTGAGATATACATGGAGGAGGTTTAATATCCTGACCTAGTGAGATATACATGGAGGAGGTTTAAAATCCTGACCTAGTGAGATATACATGGAGGAGGTTTAATATCCTGACCTAGTGAGATATACATGGAGGAGGTTTAATATCCTGACCTAGTGAGATAGAAATGGAGGAGGTTTAATATCCTGACCTAGTGAGATATACATGGAGGAGGTTTAATACCCTGACCTAGTGAGATATACATGGAGGAGGTTTAATATCCTGACCTAGTGAGATATACATGGAGGAGGTTTAAAATCCTGACCTAGTGAGATATACATGGAGGAGGTTTAATATCCTGACCTAGTGAGATATACATGGAGGAGGTTTAATATCCTGACCTAGTGAGATAGAAATGGAGGAGGTTTAATATCCTGACCTAGTGAGATATACATGGAGGAGGTTTAATACCCTGACCTAGTGAGATATACATGGAGGAGGTTTAATATCCTGACCTAGTGAGATATACATGGAGGAGGTTTAATATCCTGACCTAGTGAGATATACATGGAGGAGGTTTAATACCCTGACCTAGTGAGATATACATGGAGGAGGTTTAATATCCTGACCTAGTGAGATATACATGGAGGAGGTTTAATATCCTGACCTAGTGAGATATACATGGAGGAGGTTTAATACCCTGACCTAGTGAGATATACATGGAGGAGGTTTAATACCCTGACCTAGTGAGATATACATGGAGGTTTAATATCCTGACCTAGTGAGATATACATGGAGGAGGTTTAATACCCTGACCTAGTGAGATATACATGGAGGAGGTTTAATATCCTGACCTAGTGAGATATACATGGAGGAGGTTTAATACCCTGACCTAGTGAGATATACATGGAGGAGGTTTAATACCCTGACCTAGTGAGATATACATGGAGGTTTAATACCCTGACCTAGTGAGATATACATGGAGGAGGATTAATATCCTGACCTAGTGAGATATACATGGAGGAGGTTTAATACCCTGACCTAGTGAGATATACATGGAGGAGGTTTAATATCCTGACCTAGTGAGATATACATGGAGGAGGTTTAATATCCTGACCTAGTGAGATATACATGGAGGAGGTTTAATATCCTGACCTAGTGAGATATACATGGAGGAGGTTTAATACCCTGACCTAGTGAGATATACATGGAGGTTTAATACCCTGACCTAGTGAGATATACATGGAGGAGGTTTAATACCCTGACCTAGTGAGATATACATGGAGGAGGTTTAATACCCTGACCTAGTGAGATATACATGGAGGAGGTTTAATACCCTGACCTAGTGAGATATACATGGAGGAGGTTTAATACCCTGACCTAGTGAGATATACATGGAGGAGGTTTAATACCCTGACCTAGTGAGATATACATGGAGGTTTAATACCCTGACCTAGTGAGATATACATGGAGGAGGTTTAATACCCTGACCTAGTGAGATATACATGGAGGTTTAATATCCTGACCTAGTGAGATATACATGGAGGAGGTTTAATATCCTGACCTAGTGAGATATACATGGAGGAGGTTTAAAATCCTGACCTAGTGAGATATACATGGAGGAGGTTTAATATCCTGACCTAGTGAGATATACATGGAGGAGGTTTAATATCCTGACCTAGTGAGATAGAAATGGAGGAGGTTTAATATCCTGACCTAGTGAGATATACATGGAGGAGGTTTAATACCCTGACCTAGTGAGATATACATGGAGGAGGTTTAATATCCTGACCTAGTGAGATATACATGGAGGAGGTTTAATATCCTGACCTAGTGAGATATACATGGAGGAGGTTTAATACCCTGACCTAGTGAGATATACATGGAGGAGGTTTAATATCCTGACCTAGTGAGATATACATGGAGGAGGTTTAATATCCTGACCTAGTGAGATATACATGGAGGAGGTTTAATACCCTGACCTAGTGAGATATACATGGAGGAGGTTTAATACCCTGACCTAGTGAGATATACATGGAGGTTTAATATCCTGACCTAGTGAGATATACATGGAGGAGGTTTAATACCCTGACCTAGTGAGATATACATGGAGGAGGTTTAATATCCTGACCTAGTGAGATATACATGGAGGAGGTTTAATACCCTGACCTAGTGAGATATACATGGAGGAGGTTTAATACCCTGACCTAGTGAGATATACATGGAGGTTTAATACCCTGACCTAGTGAGATATACATGGAGGAGGATTAATATCCTGACCTAGTGAGATATACATGGAGGAGGTTTAATACCCTGACCTAGTGAGATATACATGGAGGAGGTTTAATATCCTGACCTAGTGAGATATACATGGAGGAGGTTTAATATCCTGACCTAGTGAGATATACATGGAGGAGGTTTAATATCCTGACCTAGTGAGATATACATGGAGGAGGTTTAATACCATGACCTAGTGAGATATACATGGAGGTTTAATACCCTGACCTAGTGAGATATACATGGAGGAGGTTTAATACCCTGACCTAGTGAGATATACATGGAGGAGGTTTAATACCCTGACCTAGTGAGATATACATGGAGGAGGTTTAATACCCTGACCTAGTGAGATATACATGGAGGAGGTTTAATACCCTGACCTAGTGAGATATACATGGAGGAGGTTTAATACCCTGACCTAGTGAGATATACATGGAGGTTTAATACCCTGACCTAGTGAGATATACATGGAGGAGGTTTAATACCCTGACCTAGTGAGATATACATGGAGGTTTAATATCCTGACCTAGTGAGATATACATGGAGGAGGTTTAATACCCTGACCTAGTGAGATATACATGGAGGAGGTTTAATATCCTGACCTAGTGAGATATACATGGAGGAGGTTTAATACCCTGACCTAGTGAGATATACATGGAGGAGGTTTAATACCCTGACCTAGTGAGATATACATGGAGGTTTAATACCCTGACCTAGTGAGATATACATGGAGGAGGATTAATATCCTGACCTAGTGAGATATACATGGAGGAGGTTTAATACCCTGACCTAGTGAGATATACATGGAGGAGGTTTAATATCCTGACCTAGTGAGATATACATGGAGGAGGTTTAATATCCTGACCTAGTGAGATATACATGGAGGAGGTTTAATATCCTGACCTAGTGAGATATACATGGAGGAGGTTTAATACCCTGACCTAGTGAGATATACATGGAGGTTTAATACCCTGACCTAGTGAGATATACATGGAGGAGGTTTAATACCCTGACCTAGTGAGATATACATGGAGGAGGTTTAATACCCTGACCTAGTGAGATATACATGGAGGAGGTTTAATACCCTAACCTAGTGAGATATACATGGAGGAGGTTTAATACCCTGACCTAGTGATATATACATGGAGGAGGTTTAATACCCTGACCTAGTGAGATATACATGGAGGTTTAATACCCTGACCTAGTGAGATAGACATGGAGGAGGTTTAATACCCTGACCTACTGAGATATACATGGAGGAGGTTTAATATCCTGACCTAGTGAGATATACATGGAGGAGGTTTAATATCCTGACCTAGTGAGATATACATGGAGGAGGTTTAATACCCTGACCTAGTGAGATATACATGGAGGAGGTTTAATATCCTGACCTAGTGAGATATACATGGAGGAGGTTTAATATCCTGACCTAGTGAGATATACATGGAGGAGGTTTAATACCCTGACCTAGTGAGATATACATGGAGGAGGTTTAATACCCTGACCTAGTGAGATATACATGGAGGTTTAATATCCTGACCTAGTGAGATATACATGGAGGAGGTTTAATACCCTGACCTAGTGAGATATACATGGAGGAGGTTTAATATCCTGACCTAGTGAGATATACATGGAGGAGGTTTAATACCCTGACCTAGTGAGATATACATGGAGGAGGTTTAATACCCTGACCTAGTGAGATATACATGGAGGTTTAATACCCTGACCTAGTGAGATATACATGGAGGAGGATTAATATCCTGACCTAGTGAGATATACATGGAGGAGGTTTAATACCCTGACCTAGTGAGATATACATGGAGGAGGTTTAATATCCTGACCTAGTGAGATATACATGGAGGAGGTTTAATATCCTGACCTAGTGAGATATACATGGAGGAGGTTTAATATCCTGACCTAGTGAGATATACATGGAGGAGGTTTAATACCCTGACCTAGTGAGATATACATGGAGGTTTAATACCCTGACCTAGTGAGATATACATGGAGGAGGTTTAATACCCTGACCTAGTGAGATATACATGGAGGAGGTTTAATACCCTGACCTAGTGAGATATACATGGAGGTTTAATACCCTGACCTAGTGAGATATACATGGAGGAGGTTTAATACCCTGACCTAGTGAGATATACATGGAGGAGGTTTAATATCCTGACCTAGTGAGATATACATGGAGGAGGTTTAATATCCTGACCTAGTGAGATATACATGGAGGAGGTTTAATACCCTGACCTAGTGAGATATACATGGAGGAGGTTTAATATCCTGACCTAGTGAGATATACATGGAGGAGGTTTAATATCCTGACCTAGTGAGATATACATGGAGGAGGTTTAATACCCTGACCTAGTGAGATATACATGGAGGAGGTTTAATACCCTGACCTAGTGAGATATACATGGAGGTTTAATATCCTGACCTAGTGAGATATACATGGAGGAGGTTTAATATCCTGACCTAGTGAGATATACATGGAGGAGGTTTAATATCCTGACCTAGTGAGATATACATGGAGGAGGTTTAATACCCTGACCTAGTGAGATATACATGGAGGTTTAATACCCTGACCTAGTGAGATATACATGGAGGAGGTTTAATACCCTGACCTAGTGAGATATACATGGAGGAGGTTTAATACCCTGACCTAGTGAGATATATATGGAGGAGGTTTAATACCCTGACCTAGTGAGATATACATGGAGGAGGTTTAATACCCTGACCTAGTGAGATATACATGGAGGAGGTTTAATACCCTGACCTAGTGAGATATACATGGAGGTTTAATACCCTGACCTAGTGAGATATACATGGAGGAGGTTTAATACCCTGACCTAGTGAGATATACATGGAGGTTTAATACCCTGACCTAGTGAGATATACATGGAGGAGGTTTAATACCCTGACCTAGTGAGATATACATGGAGGTTTAATACCCTGACCTAGTGAGATATACATGGAGGAGGTTTAATATCCTGACCTAGTGAGATATACATGGAGGAGGTTTAATACCCTGACCTAGTGAGATATACATGGAGGAGGTTTAATACCCTGACCTAGTGAGATATACATGAAGGAGGTTTAATACCCTGACCTAGTGAGATATACATGGAGGTTTAATATCCTGACCTAGTGAGACATACATGGAGGAGGTTTAATACCCTGACCTAGTGAGATATACATGGAGGAGGTTTAATACCCTGACCTAGTGAGATATACATGGAGGAGGTTTAATATCCTGACCTAGTGAGATATACATGGAGGAGGTTTAATATCCTGACCTAGTGAGATATACATGGAGGAGGTTTAATATCCTGACCTAGTGAGATATACATGGAGGTTTAATATCCTGACCTAGTGAGATATACATGGAGGAGGTTTAATATCCTGACCTAGTGAGATATACATGGAGGAGGTTTAATATCCTGACCTAGTGAGATATACATGGAGGAGGTTTAATATCCTGACCTAGTGAGATATACATGGAGGAGGTTTAATATCCTGACCTAGTGAGATATACATGGAGGAGGTTAATTATCCTGACCTAGTGAGATATACATGGAGGAGGTTTAATATCCTGACCTAGTGAGATATACATGGAGGAGGTTTAATACCCTGACCTAGTGAGATATACATGGAGGAGGTTTAATACCCTGACCTAGTGAGATATACATGGAGGAGGTTTAATACCCTGACCTAGTGAGATATACATGGAGGAGGTTTAATACCCTGACCTAGTGAGATATACATGGAGGAGGTTTAATACCCTGACCTAGTGAGATATACATGGAGGAGGTTTAATACCCTGACCTAGTGAGATATACATGGAGGTTTAATATCCTGACCTAGTGAGATATACATGGAGGAGGTTTAATACCCTGACCTAGTGAGATATACATGGAGGAGGTTTAATATCCTGACCTAGTGAGATATACATGGAGGAGGTTTAATACCCTGACCTAGTGAGATATACATGGAGGAGGTTTAATACCCTGACCTAGTGAGATATACATGGAGGTTTAATACCCTGACCTAGTGAGATATACATGGAGGAGGATTAATATCCTGACCTAGTGAGATATACATGGAGGAGGTTTAATACCCTGACCTAGTGAGATATACATGGAGGAGGTTTAATATCCTGACCTAGTGAGATATACATGGAGGAGGTTTAATATCCTGACCTAGTGAGATATACATGGAGGAGGTTTAATATCCTGACCTAGTGAGATATACATGGAGGAGGTTTAATATCCTGGCCTAGTGAGATATACATGGAGGAGGTTTAATACCCTGACCTAGTGAGATATACATGGAGGAGGTTTAATACCCTGACCTAGTGAGATATACATGGAGGTTTAATACCCTGACCTAGTGAGATATACATGGAGGAGGATTAATATCCTGACCTAGTGAGATATACATGGAGGAGGTTTAATACCCTGACCTAGTGAGATATACATGGAGGAGGTTTAATACCCTGACCTAGTGAGACATACATGGAGGAGGTTTAATATCCTGACCTAGTGAGATATACATGGAGGAGGTTTAATATCCTGACCTAGTGAGATATACATGGAGGAGGTTTAATATCCTGACCTAGTGAGATATACATGGAGGAGGTTTAATATCCTGGCCTAGTGAGATATACATGGAGGAGGTTTAATATCCTGACCTAGTGAGATATACATGGAGGAGGTTTAATACCCTGACCTGGTGAGATATACATGGAGGTTTAATATCCTGACCTAGTGAGATATACATGGAGGAGGTTTAATATCCTGACCTAGTGAGATATACATGGAGGAGGTTTAATATCCTGACCTAGTGAGATATACATGGAGGAGGTTTAATATCCTGACCTAGTGAGATATACATGGAGGTTTAATATCCTGACCTAGTGAGATATACATGGAGGAGGTTTAATATCCTGACCTAGTGAGATATACATGGAGGAGGTTTAATATCCTGACCTAGTGAGATATACATGGAGGAGGTTTAATATCCTGACCTAGTGAGATATATATGGAGGAGGTTTAATATCCTGACCTAGTGAGATATACATGGAGGAGGTTTAATATCCTGACCTAGTGAGATAGAAATGGAGGAGGTTTAATATCCTGACCTAGTGAGATATACATGGAGGAGGTTTAATATCCTGACCTAGTGAGATATACATGGAGGAGGTTTAATATCCTGACCTAGTGAGATATACATGGAGGAGGTTTAATATCCTGACCTAGTGAGATATACATGGAGGAGGTTTAATATCCTGACCTAGTGAGATATACATGGAGGAGGTTTAATACCCTGACCTAGTGAGATATACATGGAGGAGGTTTAATATCCTGACCTAGTGAGATATACATGGAGGAGGTTTAATATCCTGACCTAGTGAGATATACATGGAGGAGGTTTAGTACCCTGACCTAGTGAGATATAAATGGAGGAGGTTTAATATCCTGACCTAGTGAGATATACATGGAGGAGGTTTAATATCCTGACCTAGTGAGATATACATGGAGGAGGTTTAATACCCTGACCTAGTGAGATATACATGGAGGAGGTTTAATACCCTGACCTAGTGAGATATACATGGAGGTTTAATATCCTGACCTAGTGAGATATACATGGAGGAGGTTTAATACCCTGACCTAGTGAGATATACATGGAGGAGGTTTAATATCCTGACCTAGTGAGATATACATGGAGGAGGTTTAATACCCTGACCTAGTGAGATATACATGGAGGTTTAATACCCTGACCTAGTGAGATATACATGGAGGAGGATTAATATCCTGACCTAGTGAGATATACATGGAGGAGGTTTAATACCCTGACCTAGTGAGATATACATGGAGGAGGTTTAATATCCTGACCTAGTGAGATATACATGGAGGAGGTTTAATATCCTGACCTAGTGAGATATACATGGAGGAGGTTAATTATCCTGACCTAGTGAGATATACATGGAGGAGGTTTAATATCCTGACCTAGTGAGATATACATGGAGGAGGTTTAATACCCTGACCTAGTGAGATATACATGGAGGAGGTTTAATACCCTGACCTAGTGAGATATACATGGAGGAGGTTTAATACCCTGACCTAGTGAGATATACATGGAGGAGGTTTAATACCCTGACCTAGTGAGATATACATGGAGGAGGTTTAATACCCTGACCTAGTGAGATATACATGGAGGAGGTTTAATACCCTGACCTAGTGAGATATACATGGAGGTTTAATATCCTGACCTAGTGAGATATACATGGAGGAGGTTTAATACCCTGACCTAGTGAGATATACATGGAGGAGGTTTAATATCCTGACCTAGTGAGATATACATGGAGGAGGTTTAATACCCTGACCTAGTGAGATATACATGGAGGAGGTTTAATACCCTGACCTAGTGAGATATACATGGAGGTTTAATACCCTGACCTAGTGAGATATACATGGAGGAGGATTAATATCCTGACCTAGTGAGATATACATGGAGGAGGTTTAATACCCTGACCTAGTGAGATATACATGGAGGAGGTTTAATATCCTGACCTAGTGAGATATACATGGAGGAGGTTTAATATCCTGACCTAGTGAGATATACATGGAGGAGGTTTAATATCCTGACCTAGTGAGATATACATGGAGGAGGTTTAATATCCTGGCCTAGTGAGATATACATGGAGGAGGTTTAATACCCTGACCTAGTGAGATATACATGGAGGAGGTTTAATACCCTGACCTAGTGAGATATACATGGAGGTTTAATACCCTGACCTAGTGAGATATACATGGAGGAGGATTAATATCCTGACCTAGTGAGATATACATGGAGGAGGTTTAATACCCTGACCTAGTGAGATATACATGGAGGAGGTTTAATACCCTGACCTAGTGAGACATACATGGAGGAGGTTTAATATCCTGACCTAGTGAGATATACATGGAGGAGGTTTAATATCCTGACCTAGTGAGATATACATGGAGGAGGTTTAATATCCTGACCTAGTGAGATATACATGGAGGAGGTTTAATATCCTGGCCTAGTGAGATATACATGGAGGAGGTTTAATATCCTGACCTAGTGAGATATACATGGAGGAGGTTTAATACCCTGACCTGGTGAGATATACATGGAGGTTTAATATCCTGACCTAGTGAGATATACATGGAGGAGGTTTAATATCCTGACCTAGTGAGATATACATGGAGGAGGTTTAATATCCTGACCTAGTGAGATATACATGGAGGAGGTTTAATATCCTGACCTAGTGAGATATACATGGAGGTTTAATATCCTGACCTAGTGAGATATACATGGAGGAGGTTTAATATCCTGACCTAGTGAGATATACATGGAGGAGGTTTAATATCCTGACCTAGTGAGATATACATGGAGGAGGTTTAATATCCTGACCTAGTGAGATATATATGGAGGAGGTTTAATATCCTGACCTAGTGAGATATACATGGAGGAGGTTTAATATCCTGACCTAGTGAGATAGAAATGGAGGAGGTTTAATATCCTGACCTAGTGAGATATACATGGAGGAGGTTTAATATCCTGACCTAGTGAGATATACATGGAGGAGGTTTAATATCCTGACCTAGTGAGATATACATGGAGGAGGTTTAATATCCTGACCTAGTGAGATATACATGGAGGAGGTTTAATATCCTGACCTAGTGAGATATACATGGAGGAGGTTTAATACCCTGACCTAGTGAGATATACATGGAGGAGGTTTAATATCCTGACCTAGTGAGATATACATGGAGGAGGTTTAATATCCTGACCTAGTGAGATATACATGGAGGAGGTTTAGTACCCTGACCTAGTGAGATATAAATGGAGGAGGTTTAATATCCTGACCTAGTGAGATATACATGGAGGAGGTTTAATATCCTGACCTAGTGAGATATACATGGAGGAGGTTTAATACCCTGACCTAGTGAGATATACATGGAGGAGGTTTAATACCCTGACCTAGTGAGATATACATGGAGGTTTAATATCCTGACCTAGTGAGATATACATGGAGGAGGTTTAATACCCTGACCTAGTGAGATATACATGGAGGAGGTTTAATATCCTGACCTAGTGAGATATACATGGAGGAGGTTTAATACCCTGACCTAGTGAGATATACATGGAGGAGGTTTAATACCCTGACCTAGTGAGATATACATGGAGGTTTAATACCCTGACCTAGTGAGATATACATGGAGGAGGATTAATATCCTGACCTAGTGAGATATACATGGCGGAGGTTTAATATCCTGACCTAGTGAGATATACATGGAGGAGGTTTAATATCCTGACCTAGTGAGATATACATGGAGGAGGTTTAATATCCTGACCTAGTGAGATATACATGGAGGAGGTTTAATATCCTGGCCTAGTGAGATATACATGGAGGAGGTTTAATACCCTGACCTAGTGAGATATACATGGAGGAGGTTTAATACCCTGACCTAGTGAGATATACATGGAGGTTTAATACCCTGACCTAGTGAGATATACATGGAGGAGGATTAATATCCTGACCTAGTGAGATATACATGGAGGAGGTTTAATACCCTGACCTAGTGAGATATACATGGAGGAGGTTTAATACCCTGACCTAGTGAGACATACATGGAGGAGGTTTAATATCCTGACCTAGTGAGATATACATGGAGGAGGTTTAATATCCTGACCTAGTGAGATATACATGGAGGAGGTTTAATATCCTGACCTAGTGAGATATACATGGAGGAGGTTTAATATCCTGGCCTAGTGAGATATACATGGAGGAGGTTTAATATCCTGACCTAGTGAGATATACATGGAGGAGGTTTAATACCCTGACCTGGTGAGATATACATGGAGGTTTAATATCCTGACCTAGTGAGATATACATGGAGGAGGTTTAATATCCTGACCTAGTGAGATATACATGGAGGAGGTTTAATATCCTGACCTAGTGAGATATACATGGAGGAGGTTTAATATCCTGACCTAGTGAGATATACATGGAGGAGGTTTAATATCCTGACCTAGTGAGATATACATGGAGGAGGTTTAATATCCTGACCTAGTGAGATATACATGGAGGAGGTTTAATATCCTGACCTAGTGAGATATACATGGAGGAGGTTTAATATCCTGACCTAGTGAGATATACATGGAGGAGGTTTAATACCCTGACCTAGTGAGATATACATGGAGGTTTAATATCCTGACCTAGTGAGATATACATGGAGGAGGTTTAATATCCTGACCTAGTGAGATATACATGGAGGAGGTTTAATATCCTGACCTAGTGAGATATACATGGAGGAGGTTTAATACCCTGACCTAGTGAGATATACATGGAGGTTTAATATCCTGACCTAGTGAGATATACATGGAGGAGGTTTAATATCCTGACCTAGTGAGATATACATGGAGGAGGTTTAATATCCTGACCTAGTGAGATATACATGGAGGAGGTTTAATATCCTGACCTAGTGAGATATACATGGAGGAGGTTTAATACCCTGACCTAGTGAGATATACATGGAGGAGGTTTAATACCCTGACCTAGTGAGATATACATGGAGGTTTAATACCCTGACCTAGTGAGATATACATGGAGGAGGATTAATATCCTGACCTAGTGAGATATACATGGAGGAGGTTTAATACCCTGACCTAGTGAGATATACATGGAGGAGGTTTAATATCCTGACCTAGTGAGATATACATGGAGGAGGTTTAATATCCTGACCTAGTGAGATATACATGGAGGAGGTTTAATATCCTGACCTAGTGAGATATACATGGAGGAGGTTTAATATCCTGGCCTAGTGAGATATACATGGAAGAGGTTTAATATCCTGACCTAGTGAGATATACATGGAGGAGGTTTAATACCCTGACCTGGTGAGATATACATGGAGGTTTAATATCTTGACCTAGTGAGATATACATGGAGGAGGTTTAATATCCTGACCTAGTGAGATATACATGGAGGAGGTTTAATATCCTGACCTAGTGAGATATACATGGAGGAGGTTTAATATCCTGACCTAGTGAGATATACATGGAGGTTTAATACCCTGACCTAGTGAGATATACATGGAGGAGGTTTAATATCCTGACCTAGTGAGATATACATGGAGGTTTAATACCCTGACCTAGTGACATATACATGGAGGAGGTTTAATATCCTGACCTAGTGAGATATACATGGAGGAGGTTTAATATCCTGACCTAGTGAGATATACATGGAGGAGGTTTAATATCCTGACCTAGTGACATATACATGGAGGAGGTTTAATATCCTGACCTAGTGAGATATACATGGAGGAGGTTTAATATCCTGACCTAGTGAGATATACATGGAGGAGGTTTAATACCCTGACCTAGTGAGATATACATGGAGGAGGTTTAATATCCTGACCTAGTGAGATATGCATGGAGGAGGTTTAATATCCTGACCTAGTGAGATATACATGGAGGAGGTTTAATACCCTGACCTAGTGAGATATACATGGAGGAGGTTTAATATCCTGACCTAGTGAGATATACATGGAGGAGGTTTAATATCCTGACCTAGTGAGATATACATGGAGGAGGTTTAATATCCTGACCTAGTGAGATATACATGGAGGAGGTTTAATATCCTGACCTAGTGAGATATACATGGAGGAGGTTTAATACCCTGACCTAGTGAGATATACATGGAGGAGGTTTAATATCCTGACCTAGTGAGATATACATGGAGGAGGTTTAATATCCTGACCTAGTGAGATATACATGGAGGAGGTTTAATATCCTGACCTAGTGAGATATACATGGAGGAGGTTTAATATCCTGACCTAGTGAGATATACATGGAGGAGGTTTAATACCCTGACCTAGTGAGATATACATGGAGGTTGAATATCCTGACCTAGTGAGATATACATGGAGGAGGTTTAATATCCTGACCTAGTGAGATATACATGGAGGAGGTTTAATATCCTGACCTAGTGAGATATACATGGAGGAGGTTTAATATCCTGACCTAGTGAGATATACATGGAGGAGGTTTAATACCCTGACCTAGTGAGATATACATGGAGGAGGTTTAATACCCTGACCTAGTGAGATATACATGGAGGTTTAATACCCTGACCTAGTGAGATATACATGGAGGAGGATTAATATCCTGACCTAGTGAGATATACATGGAGGAGGTTTAATACCCTGACCTAGTGAGATATACATGGAGGAGGTTTAATATCCTGACCTAGTGAGATATACATGGAGGAGGTTTAATATCCTGACCTAGTGAGATATACATGGAGGAGGTTTAATATCCTGACCTAGTGAGATATACATGGAGGAGGTTTAATATCCTGGCCTAGTGAGATATACATGGAGGAGGTTTAATATCCTGACCTAGTGAGATATACATGGAGGAGGTTTAATATCCTGACCTAGTGAGATATACATGGAGGAGGTTTAATATCCTGACCTAGTGAGATATACATGGAGGAGGTTTATTACCCTGACCTGGTGAGATATACATGGAGGTTTAATACCCTGACCTAGTGAGATATACATGGAGGTTTAATACCCTGACCTAGTGAGATATACATGGAGGAGGATTAATATCCTGACCTAGTGAGATATACATGGCGGAGGTTTAATATCCTGACCTAGTGAGATATACATGGAGGAGGTTTAATATCCTGACCTAGTGAGATATACATGGAGGAGGTTTAATATCCTGACCTAGTGAGATATACATGGAGGAGGTTTAATATCCTGGCCTAGTGAGATATACATGGAGGAGGTTTAATACCCTGACCTAGTGAGATATACATGGAGGAGGTTTAATACCCTGACCTAGTGAGATATACATGGAGGTTTAATACCCTGACCTAGTGAGATATACATGGAGGAGGATTAATATCCTGACCTAGTGAGATATACATGGAGGAGGTTTAATACCCTGACCTAGTGAGATATACATGGAGGAGGTTTAATACCCTGACCTAGTGAGACATACATGGAGGAGGTTTAATATCCTGACCTAGTGAGATATACATGGAGGAGGTTTAATATCCTGACCTAGTGAGATATACATGGAGGAGGTTTAATATCCTGACCTAGTGAGATATACATGGAGGAGGTTTAATATCCTGGCCTAGTGAGATATACATGGAGGAGGTTTAATATCCTGACCTAGTGAGATATACATGGAGGAGGTTTAATACCCTGACCTGGTGAGATATACATGGAGGTTTAATATCCTGACCTAGTGAGATATACATGGAGGAGGTTTAATATCCTGACCTAGTGAGATATACATGGAGGAGGTTTAATATCCTGACCTAGTGAGATATACATGGAGGAGGTTTAATATCCTGACCTAGTGAGATATACATGGAGGAGGTTTAATATCCTGACCTAGTGAGATATACATGGAGGAGGTTTAATATCCTGACCTAGTGAGATATACATGGAGGAGGTTTAATATCCTGACCTAGTGAGATATACATGGAGGAGGTTTAATATCCTGACCTAGTGAGATATACATGGAGGAGGTTTAATACCCTGACCTAGTGAGATATACATGGAGGTTTAATATCCTGACCTAGTGAGATATACATGGAGGAGGTTTAATATCCTGACCTAGTGAGATATACATGGAGGAGGTTTAATATCCTGACCTAGTGAGATATACATGGAGGAGGTTTAATACCCTGACCTAGTGAGATATACATGGAGGTTTAATATCCTGACCTAGTGAGATATACATGGAGGAGGTTTAATATCCTGACCTAGTGAGATATACATGGAGGAGGTTTAATATCCTGACCTAGTGAGATATACATGGAGGAGGTTTAATATCCTGACCTAGTGAGATATACATGGAGGAGGTTTAATACCCTGACCTAGTGAGATATACATGGAGGAGGTTTAATACCCTGACCTAGTGAGATATACATGGAGGTTTAATACCCTGACCTAGTGAGATATACATGGAGGAGGATTAATATCCTGACCTAGTGAGATATACATGGAGGAGGTTTAATACCCTGACCTAGTGAGATATACATGGAGGAGGTTTAATATCCTGACCTAGTGAGATATACATGGAGGAGGTTTAATATCCTGACCTAGTGAGATATACATGGAGGAGGTTTAATATCCTGACCTAGTGAGATATACATGGAGGAGGTTTAATATCCTGGCCTAGTGAGATATACATGGAAGAGGTTTAATATCCTGACCTAGTGAGATATACATGGAGGAGGTTTAATACCCTGACCTGGTGAGATATACATGGAGGTTTAATATCTTGACCTAGTGAGATATACATGGAGGAGGTTTAATATCCTGACCTAGTGAGATATACATGGAGGAGGTTTAATATCCTGACCTAGTGAGATATACATGGAGGAGGTTTAATATCCTGACCTAGTGAGATATACATGGAGGTTTAATACCCTGACCTAGTGAGATATACATGGAGGAGGTTTAATATCCTGACCTAGTGAGATATACATGGAGGTTTAATACCCTGACCTAGTGACATATACATGGAGGAGGTTTAATATCCTGACCTAGTGAGATATACATGGAGGAGGTTTAATATCCTGACCTAGTGAGATATACATGGAGGAGGTTTAATATCCTGACCTAGTGAGATATACATGGAGGAGGTTTAATACCCTGACCTAGTGAGATATACATGGAGGAGGTTTAATATCCTGACCTAGTGAGATATGCATGGAGGAGGTTTAATATCCTGACCTAGTGAGATATACATGGAGGAGGTTTAATACCCTGACCTAGTGAGATATACATGGAGGAGGTTTAATATCCTGACCTAGTGAGATATACATGGAGGAGGTTTAATATCCTGACCTAGTGAGATATACATGGAGGAGGTTTAATATCCTGACCTAGTGAGATATACATGGAGGAGGTTTAATATCCTGACCTAGTGAGATATACATGGAGGAGGTTTAATACCCTGACCTAGTGAGATATACATGGAGGAGGTTTAATATCCTGACCTAGTGAGATATACATGGAGGAGGTTTAATATCCTGACCTAGTGAGATATACATGGAGGAGGTTTAATATCCTGACCTAGTGAGATATACATGGAGGAGGTTTAATATCCTGACCTAGTGAGATATACATGGAGGAGGTTTAATACCCTGACCTAGTGAGATATACATGGAGGTTGAATATCCTGACCTAGTGAGATATACATGGAGGAGGTTTAATATCCTGACCTAGTGAGATATACATGGAGGAGGTTTAATATCCTGACCTAGTGAGATATACATGGAGGAGGTTTAATATCCTGACCTAGTGAGATATACATGGAGGAGGTTTAATACCCTGACCTAGTGAGATATACATGGAGGAGGTTTAATACCCTGACCTAGTGAGATATACATGGAGGTTTAATACCCTGACCTAGTGAGATATACATGGAGGAGGATTAATATCCTGACCTAGTGAGATATACATGGAGGAGGTTTAATACCCTGACCTAGTGAGATATACATGGAGGAGGTTTAATATCCTGACCTAGTGAGATATACATGGAGGAGGTTTAATATCCTTACCTAGTGAGATATACATGGAGGAGGTTTAATATCCTGACCTAGTGAGATATACATGGAGGAGGTTTAATATCCTGGCCTAGTGAGATATACATGGAGGAGGTTTAATATCCTGACCTAGTGAGATATACATGGAGGAGGTTTAATATCCTGACCTAGTGAGATATACATGGAGGAGGTTTAATATCCTGACCTAGTGAGATATACATGGAGGAGGTTTATTACCCTGACCTGGTGAGATATACATGGAGGTTTAATATCTTGACCTAGTGAGATATACATGGAGGAGGTTTAATATCCTGACCTAGTGAGATATACATGGAGGAGGTTTAATATCCTGACCTAGTGAGATATACATGGAGGAGGTTTAATATCCTGACCTAGTGAGATATACATGGAGGAGGTTTAATATCCTGACCTAGTGAGATATACATGGAGGAGGTTTAATATCCTGACCTAGTGAGATATACATGGAGGAGGTTTAATATCCTGACCTAGTGAGATATACATGGAGGTTTAATACCCTGACCTAGTGAGATATACATGGAGGAGGTTTAATATCCTGACCTAGTGAGATATACATGGAGGAGGTTTAATATCCTGACCTAGTGAGATATACATGGAGGAGGTTTAATATCCTGACCTAGTGAGATATACATGGAGGAGGTTTAATACCCTGACCTAGTGAGATATACATGGAGGAGGTTTAATATCCTGACCTAGTGAGATATGCATGGAGGAGGTTTAATATCCTGACCTAGTGAGATATACATGGAGGAGGTTTAATACCCTGACCTAGTGAGATATACATGGAGGAGGTTTAATATCCTGACCTAGTGAGATATACATGGAGGAGGTTTAATATCCTGACCTAGTGAGATATACATGGAGGAGGTTTAATATCCTGACCTAGTGAGATATACATGGAGGAGGTTTAATATCCTGACCTAGTGAGATATACATGGAGGAGGTTTAATATCCTGGCCTAGTGAGATATACATGGAGGAGGTTTAATACCCTGACCTAGTGAGATATACATGGAGGAGGTTTAATACCCTGACCTAGTGAGATATACATGGAGGTTTAATACCCTGACCTAGTGAGATATACATGGAGGTTTAATACCCTGACCTGGTGAGATATACATGGAGGTTTAATATCTTGACCTAGTGAGATATACATGGAGGAGGTTTAATATCCTGACCTAGTGAGATATACATGGAGGAGGTTTAATATCCTGACCTAGTGAGATATACATGGAGGAGGTTTAATATCCTGACCTAGTGAGATATACATGGAGGTTTAATACCCTGACCTAGTGAGATATACATGGAGGAGGTTTAATATCCTGACCTAGTGAGATATACATGGAGGAGGTTTAATATCCTGACCTAGTGAGATATACATGGAGGAGGTTTAATATCCTGACCTAGTGAGATATACATGGAGGAGGTTTAATACCCTGACCTAGTGAGATATACATGGAGGAGGTTTAATATCCTGACCTAGTGAGATATGCATGGAGGAGGTTTAATATCCTGACCTAGTGAGATATACATGGAGGAGGTTTAATACCCTGACCTAGTGAGATATACATGGAGGAGGTTTAATATCCTGACCTAGTGAGATATACATGGAGGAGGTTTAATATCCTGACCTAGTGAGATATACATGGAGGAGGTTTAATATCCTGACCTAGTGAGATATACATGGAGGAGGTTTAATATCCTGACCTAGTGAGATATACATGGAGGAGGTTTAATATCCTGGCCTAGTGAGATATACATGGAGGAGGTTTAATACCCTGACCTAGTGAGATATACATGGAGGAGGTTTAATACCCTGACCTAGTGAGATATACATGGAGGTTTAATACCCTGACCTAGTGAGATTTACATGGAGGAGGATTAATATCCTGACCTAGTGAGATATACATGGAGGAGGTTTAATACCCTGACCTAGTGAGATATACATGGAGGAGGTTTAATACCCTGACCTAGTGAGACATACATGGAGGAGGTTTAATATCCTGACCTAGTGAGATATACATGGAGGAGGTTTAATATCCTGACCTAGTGAGATATACATGGAGGAGGTTTAATATCCTGACCTAGTGAGATATACATGGAGGAGGTTTAATATCCTGGCCTAGTGAGATATACATGGAGGAGGTTTAATACCCTGACCTAGTGAGATATACATGGAGGTTTAATACCCTGACCTAGTGAGATATACATGGAGGAGGATTAATATCCTGACCTAGTGAGATATACATGGAGGAGGTTTAATACCCTGACCTAGTGAGATATACATGGAGGAGGTTTAATATCCTGACCTAGTGAGATATACATGGAGGAGGTTTAATATCCTGACCTAGTGAGATATACATGGAGGAGGTTTAATATCCTGACCTAGTGAGATATACATGGAGGAGGTTTAATATCCTGGCCTAGTGAGATATACATGGAGGAGGTTTAATATCCTGACCTAGTGAGATATACATGGAGGAGGTTTAACACCCTGACCTGGTGAGATATACATGGAGGTTTAATATCTTGACCTAGTGAGATATACATGGAGGAGGTTTAATATCCTGACCTAGTGAGATATACATGGAGGAGGTTTAATATCCTGACCTAGTGAGATATACATGGAGGAGGTTTAATATCCTGACCTAGTGAGATATACATGGAGGTTTAATACCCTGACCTAGTGAGATATACATGGAGGAGGTTTAATATCCTGACCTAGTGAGATATACATGGAGGAGGTTTAATATCCTGACCTAGTGAGATATACATGGAGGAGGTTTAATATCCTGACCTAGTGAGATATACATGGAGGAGGTTTAATACCCTGACCTAGTGAGATATACATGGAGGAGGTTTAATATCCTGACCTAGTGAGATATGCATGGAGGAGGTTTAATATCCTGACCTAGTGAGATATACATGGAGGAGGTTTAATACCCTGACCTAGTGAGATATACATGGAGGAGGTTTAATATCCTGACCTAGTGAGATATACATGGAGGAGGTTTAATATCCTGACCTAGTGAGATATACATGGAGGAGGTTTAATATCCTGACCTAGTGAGATATACATGGAGGAGGTTTAATATCCTGACCTAGTGAGATATACATGGAGGAGGTTTAATATCCTGGCCTAGTGAGATATACATGGAGGAGGTTTAATACCCTGACCTAGTGAGATATACATGGAGGAGGTTTAATACCCTGACCTAGTGAGATATACATGGAGGTTTAATACCCTGACCTAGTGAGATATACATGGAGGAGGATTAATATCCTGACCTAGTGAGATATACATGGAGGAGGTTTAATACCCTGACCTAGTGAGATATACATGGAGGAGGTTTAATACCCTGACCTAGTGAGACATACATGTAGGAGGTTTAATATCCTGACCTAGTGAGATATACATGGAGGAGGTTTAATATCCTGACCTAGTGAGATATACATGGAGGAGGTTTAATATCCTGACAAAGTGAGATATACATGGAGGAGGTTTAATATCCTGGCCTAGTGAGATATACATGGAGGAGGTTTAATATCCTGACCTAGTGAGATATACATGGAGGAGGTTTAATACCCTGACCTGGTGAGATATACATGGAGGTTTAATATCCTGACCTAGTGAGATATACATGGAGGAGGTTTAATATCCTGACCTAGTGAGATATACATGGAGGAGGTTTAATATCCTGACCTAGTGAGATATACATGGAGGAGGTTTAATATCCTGACCTAGTGAGATATACATGGAGGTTTAATATCCTGACCTAGTGAGATATACATGGAGGAGGTTTAATATCCTGACCTAGTGAGATATACATGGAGGAGGTTTAATATCCTGACCTAGTGAGATATACATGGAGGAGGTTTAATATCCTGACCTAGTGAGATATACATGGAGGAGGTTTAATACCCTGACCTAGTGAGATATACATGGAGGTTTAATATCCTGACCTAGTGAGATATACATGGAGGAGGTTTAATATCCTGACCTAGTGAGATATACATGGAGGAGGTTTAATATCCTGACCTAGTGAGATATACATGGAGGAAGTTTAATACCCTGACCTAGTGAGATATACATGGAGGTTTAATATCCTGACCTAGTGAGATATACATGGAGGAGGTTTAATATCCTGACCTAGTGAGATATACATGGAGGAGGTTTAATATCCTGACCTAGTGAGATATACATGGCGGAGGTTTAATATCCTGACCTAGTGAGATATACATGGAGGAGGTTTAATACCCTGACCTAGTGAGATATACATGGAGGAGGTTTAATACCCTGACCTAGTGAGATATACATGGAGGTTTAATACCCTGACCTAGTGAGATATACATGGAGGTTTAATACCCTGACCTAGTGAGATATACATGGAGGAGGTTTAATACCCTGACCTAGTGAGATATACATGGAGGAGGTTTAATACCCTGACCTAGTGAGATATACATGGAGGAGGTTTAATATCCTGACCTAGTGAGATATACATGGAGGTTTAATACCCTGACCTAGTGAGATATACATGGAGGTTTAATACCCTGACCTAGTGAGATATACATGGAGGAGGTTTAATACCCTGACCTAGTGAGATATACATGGAGGAGGTTTAATATCCTGACCTAGTGAGATATACATGGAGGAGGTTTAATATCCTGACCTAGTGAGATATACATGGAGGAGGTTTAATATCCTGACCTAGTGAGATATACATGGAGGAGGTTTAATATCCTGGCCTAGTGAGATATACATGGAGGAGGTTTAATATCCTGACCTAGTGAGATATACATGGAGGAGGTTTAACACCCTGACCTGGTGAGATATACATGGAGGTTTAATATCTTGACCTAGTGAGATATACATGGAGGAGGTTTAATATCCTGACCTAGTGAGATATACATGGAGGAGGTTTAATATCCTGACCTAGTGAGATATACATGGAGGAGGTTTAATATCCTGACCTAGTGAGATATACATGGAGGTTTAATACCCTGACCTAGTGAGATATACATGGAGGAGGTTTAATATCCTGACCTAGTGAGATATACATGGAGGAGGTTTAATATCCTGACCTAGTGAGATATACATGGAGGAGGTTTAATATCCTGACCTAGTGAGATATACATGGAGGAGGTTTAATACCCTGACCTAGTGAGATATACATGGAGGAGGTTTAATATCCTGACCTAGTGAGATATGCATGGAGGAGGTTTAATATCCTGACCTAGTGAGATATACATGGAGGAGGTTTAATACCCTGACCTAGTGAGATATACATGGAGGAGGTTTAATATCCTGACCTAGTGAGATATACATGGAGGAGGTTTAATATCCTGACCTAGTGAGATATACATGGAGGAGGTTTAATATCCTGACCTAGTGAGATATACATGGAGGAGGTTTAATATCCTGACCTAGTGAGATATACATGGAGGAGGTTTAATATCCTGGCCTAGTGAGATATACATGGAGGAGGTTTAATACCCTGACCTAGTGAGATATACATGGAGGAGGTTTAATACCCTGACCTAGTGAGATATACATGGAGGTTTAATACCCTGACCTAGTGAGATATACATGGAGGAGGATTAATATCCTGACCTAGTGAGATATACATGGAGGAGGTTTAATACCCTGACCTAGTGAGATATACATGGAGGAGGTTTAATACCCTGACCTAGTGAGACATACATGTAGGAGGTTTAATATCCTGACCTAGTGAGATATACATGGAGGAGGTTTAATATCCTGACCTAGTGAGATATACATGGAGGAGGTTTAATATCCTGACAAAGTGAGATATACATGGAGGAGGTTTAATATCCTGGTCTAGTGAGATATACATGGAGGAGGTTTAATATCCTGACCTAGTGAGATATACATGGAGGAGGTTTAATACCCTGACCTGGTGAGATATACATGGAGGTTTAATATCCTGACCTAGTGAGATATACATGGAGGAGGTTTAATATCCTGACCTAGTGAGATATACATGGAGGAGGTTTAATATCCTGACCTAGTGAGATATACATGGAGGAGGTTTAATATCCTGACCTAGTGAGATATACATGGAGGTTTAATATCCTGACCTAGTGAGATATACATGGAGGAGGTTTAATATCCTGACCTAGTGAGATATACATGGAGGAGGTTTAATATCCTGACCTAGTGAGATATACATGGAGGAGGTTTAATATCCTGACCTAGTGAGATATACATGGAGGAGGTTTAATACCCTGACCTAGTGAGATATACATGGAGGTTTAATATCCTGACCTAGTGAGATATACATGGAGGAGGTTTAATATCCTGACCTAGTGAGATATACATGGAGGAGGTTTAATATCCTGACCTAGTGAGATATACATGGAGGAAGTTTAATACCCTGACCTAGTGAGATATACATGGAGGTTTAATATCCTGACCTAGTGAGATATACATGGAGGAGGTTTAATATCCTGACCTAGTGAGATATACATGGAGGAGGTTTAATATCCTGACCTAGTGAGATATACATGGCGGAGGTTTAATATCCTGACCTAGTGAGATATACATGGAGGAGGTTTAATACCCTGACCTAGTGAGATATACATGGAGGAGGTTTAATACCCTGACCTAGTGAGATATACATGGAGGAGGTTTAACACCCTGACCTGGTGAGATATACATGGAGGTTTAATATCTTGACCTAGTGAGATATACATGGAGGAGGTTTAATATCCTGACCTAGTGAGATATACATGGAGGAGGTTTAATATCCTGACCTAGTGAGATATACATGGAGGAGGTTTAATATCCTGACCTAGTGAGATATACATGGAGGTTTAATACCCTGACCTAGTGAGATATACATGGAGGAGGTTTAATATCCTGACCTAGTGAGATATACATGGAGGAGGTTTAATATCCTGACCTAGTGAGATATACATGGAGGAGGTTTAATATCCTGACCTAGTGAGATATACATGGAGGAGGTTTAATACCCTGACCTAGTGAGATATACATGGAGGAGGTTTAATATCCTGACCTAGTGAGATATACATGGAGGAGGTTTAATATCCTGACCTAGTGAGATATACATGGAGGAGGTTTAATATCCTGACCTAGTGAGATATACATGGAGGAGGTTTAATACCCTGACCTAGTGAGATATACATGGAGGAGGTTTAATACCCTGACCTAGTGAGATATACATGGAGGAGGTTTAATATCCTGACCTAGTGAGATATACATGGAGGTTTAATACCCTGACCTAGTGAGATATACATGGAGGAGGTTTAATATCCTGGCCTAGTGAGATATACATGGAGGAGGTTTAATACCCTGACCTAGTGAGATATACATGGAGGAGGTTTAATACCCTGACCTAGTGAGATATACATGGAGGTTTAATACCCTGACCTAGTGAGATATACATGGAGGAGGATTAATATCCTGACCTAGTGAGATATACATGGAGGAGGTTTAATACCCTGACCTAGTGAGATATACATGGAGGAGGTTTAATACCCTGACCTAGTGAGACATACATGTAGGAGGTTTAATATCCTGACCTAGTGAGATATACATGGAGGAGGTTTAATATCCTGACCTAGTGAGATATACATGGAGGAGGTTTAATATCCTGACAAAGTGAGATATACATGGAGGAGGTTTAATATCCTGGTCTAGTGAGATATACATGGAGGAGGTTTAATATCCTGACCTAGTGAGATATACATGGAGGAGGTTTAATACCCTGACCTGGTGAGATATACATGGAGGTTTAATATCCTGACCTAGTGAGATATACATGGAGGAGGTTTAATATCCTGACCTAGTGAGATATACATGGAGGAGGTTTAATATCCTGACCTAGTGAGATATACATGGAGGAGGTTTAATATCCTGACCTAGTGAGATATACATGGAGGTTTAATATCCTGACCTAGTGAGATATACATGGAGGAGGTTTAATATCCTGACCTAGTGAGATATACATGGAGGAGGTTTAATATCCTGACCTAGTGAGATATACATGGAGGAGGTTTAATATCCTGACCTAGTGAGATATACATGGAGGAGGTTTAATACCCTGACCTAGTGAGATATACATGGAGGTTTAATATCCTGACCTAGTGAGATATACATGGAGGAGGTTTAATATCCTGACCTAGTGAGATATACATGGAGGAGGTTTAATATCCTGACCTAGTGAGATATACATGGAGGAAGTTTAATACCCTGACCTAGTGAGATATACATGGAGGTTTAATATCCTGACCTAGTGAGATATACATGGAGGAGGTTTAATATCCTGACCTAGTGAGATATACATGGAGGAGGTTTAATATCCTGACCTAGTGAGATATACATGGCGGAGGTTTAATATCCTGACCTAGTGAGATATACATGGAGGAGGTTTAATACCCTGACCTAGTGAGATATACATGGAGGAGGTTTAATACCCTGACCTAGTGAGATATACATGGAGGTTTAATACCCTGACCTAGTGAGATATACATGGAGGTTTAATACCCTGACCTAGTGAGATATACATGGAGGAGGTTTAATACCCTGACCTAGTGAGATATACATGGAGGAGGTTTAATACCCTGACCTAGTGAGATATACATGGAGGAGGTTTAATATCCTGACCTAGTGAGATATACATGGAGGTTTAATACCCTGACCTAGTGAGATATACATGGAGGTTTAATACCCTGACCTAGTGAGATATACATGGAGGAGGTTTAATACCCTGACCTAGTGAGATATACATGGAGGAGGTTTAATATCCTGACCTAGTGAGATATACATGGAGGAGGTTTAATATCCTGACCTAGTGAGATATACATGGAGGAGGTTTAATATCCTGACCTAGTGAGATATACATGGAGGAGGTTTAATATCCTGGCCTAGTGAGATATACATGGAGGAGGTTTAATATCCTGACCTAGTGAGATATACATGGAGGAGGTTTAATACCCTGACCTGGTGAGATATACATGGAGGTTTAAGATCTTGACCTAGTGAGATATACATGGAGGAGGTTTAATATCCTGACCTAGTGAGATATACATGGAGGAGGTTTAATATCCTGACCTAGTGAGATATACATGGAGGAGGTTTAATACCCTGACCTAGTGAGATATACATGGAGGTTTAATATCCTGACCTAGTGAGATATACATGGAGGAGGTTTAATATCCTGACCTAGTGAGATATACATGGAGGAGGTTTAATATCCTGACCTAGTGAGATATACATGGAGGAGGTTTAATACCCTGACCTAGTGAGATATACATGGAGGTTTAATATCCTGACCTAGTGAGATATACATGGAGGAGGTTTAATATCCTGACCTAGTGAGATATACATGGAGGAGGTTTAATATCCTGACCTAGTGAGATATACATGGAGGAGGTTTAATATCCTGACCTAGTGAGATATACATGGAGGAGGTTTAATACCCTGACCTAGTGAGATATACATGGAGGAGGTTTAATACCCTGACCTAGTGAGATATACATGGAGGTTTAATACCCTGACCTAGTGAGATATACATGGAGGAGGATTAATATCCTGACCTAGTGAGATATACATGGAGGAGGTTTAATACCCTGACCTAGTGAGATATACATGGAGGAGGTTTAATATCCTGACCTAGTGAGATATACATGGAGGAGGTTTAATATCCTGACCTAGTGAGATATACATGGAGGAGGTTTAATATCCTGACCTAGTGAGATATACATGGAGGAGGTTTAATATCCTGACCTAGTGAGATATACATGGAGGAGGTTTAATATCCTGGCCTAGTGAGATATACATGGAGGAGGTTTAATATCCTGACCTAGTGAGATATACATGGAGGAGGTTTAATACCCTGACCTGGTGAGATATACATGGAGGTTTAAGATCTTGACCTAGTGAGATATACATGGAGGAGGTTTAATATCCTGACCTAGTGAGATATACATGGAGGAGGTTTAATATCCTGACCTAGTGAGATATACATGGAGGAGGTTTAATATCCTGACCTAGTGAGATATACATGGAGGAGGTTTAATACCCTGACCTAGTGAGATAAACATGGAGGAGGTTTAATATCCTGACCTAGTGAGATATACATGGAGGAGGTTTAATATCCTGACCTAGTGAGATATACATGGAGGAGGTTTAATATCCTGACCTAGTGAGATATACATGGAGGAGGTTTAATATCCTGGCCTAGTGAGATATACATGGAGGAGGTTTAATATCCTGACCTAGTGAGATATACATGGAGGAGGTTTAATACCCTGACCTGGTGAGATATACATGGAGGTTTAATATCTTGACCTAGTGAGATATACACAGAGGAGGTTTAATATCCTGACCTAGTGAGATATACATGGAGGAGGTTTAATATCCTGACCTAGTGAGATATACATGGAGGAGGTTTAATATCCTGACCTAGTGAGATATACATGGAGGAGGTTTAATATCCTGACCTAGTGAGATATACATGGAGGAGGTTTAATATCCTGACCTAGTGAGATATACATGGAGGAGGTTTAATATCCTGACCTAGTGAGATATACATGGAGGTTTAATACCCTGACCTAGTGAGATATACATGGAGGAGGTTTAATATCCTGACCTAGTGAGATATACATGGAGGAGGTTTAATATCCTGACCTAGTGAGATATACATGGAGGAGGTTTAATATCCTGACCTAGTGAGATATACATGGAGGAGGTTTAATATCCTGACCTAGTGAGATATACATGGAGGAGGTTTAATATCCTGACCTAGTGAGATATACATGGAGGAGGTTAAATATCCTGACCTAGTGATATATACATGGAGGAGGTTTAATATCCTGACCTAGTGAGATATACATGGAGGAGGTTTAATATCCTGACCTAGTGAGATATACATGGAGGAGGTTTAATATCCTGACCTAGTGAGATATACATGGAGGTTTAATACCCTGACCTAGTGAGATATACATGGAGGAGGTTTAATATCCTGACCTAGTGAGATATACATGGAGGAGGTTTAATATCCTGACCTAGTGAGATATACATGGAGGAGGTTTAATATCCTGACCTAGTGAGATATACATGGAGGAGGTTTAATACCCTGACCTAGTGAGATATACATGGAGGTTTAATATCCTGACCTAGTGAGATATACATGGAGGAGGTTTAATATCCTGACCTAGTGAGATATACATGGAGGAGGTTTAATATCCTGACCTAGTGAGATATACATGGAGGAAGTTTAATACCCTGACCTAGTGAGATATACATGGAGGTTTAATATCCTGACCTAGTGAGATATACATGGAGGAGGTTTAATATCCTGACCTAGTGAGATATACATGGAGGAGGTTTAATATCCTGACCTAGTGAGATATACATGGCGGAGGTTTAATATCCTGACCTAGTGAGATATACATGGAGGAGGTTTAATACCCTGACCTAGTGAGATATACATGGAGGAGGTTTAATACCCTGACCTAGTGAGATATACATGGAGGTTTAATACCCTGACCTAGTGAGATATACATGGAGGTTTAATACCCTGACCTAGTGAGATATACATGGAGGAGGTTTAATACCCTGACCTAGTGAGATATACATGGAGGAGGTTTAATACCCTGACCTAGTGAGATATACATGGAGGAGGTTTAATATCCTGACCTAGTGAGATATACATGGAGGTTTAATACCCTGACCTAGTGAGATATACATGGAGGTTTAATACCCTGACCTAGTGAGATATACATGGAGGAGGTTTAATACCCTGAACTAGTGAGATATACATGGAGGAGGTTTAATATCCTGACCTAGTGAGATATACATGGAGGAGGTTTAATATCCTGACCTAGTGAGATATACATGGAGGAGGTTTAATATCCTGACCTAGTGAGATATACATGGAGGAGGTTTAATATCCTGGCCTAGTGAGATATACATGGAGGAGGTTTAATATCCTGACCTAGTGAGATATACATGGAGGAGGTTTAATACCCTGACCTGGTGAGATATACATGGAGGTTTAAGATCTTGACCTAGTGAGATATACATGGAGGAGGTTTAATATCCTGACCTAGTGAGATATACATGGAGGAGGTTTAATATCCTGACCTAGTGAGATATACATGGAGGAGGTTTAATACCCTGACCTAGTGAGATATACATGGAGGTTTAATATCCTGACCTAGTGAGATATACATGGAGGAGGTTTAATATCCTGACCTAGTGAGATATACATGGAGGAGGTTTAATATCCTGACCTAGTGAGATATACATGGAGGAGGTTTAATACCCTGACCTAGTGAGATATACATGGAGGTTTAATATCCTGACCTAGTGAGATATACATGGAGGAGGTTTAATATCCTGACCTAGTGAGATATACATGGAGGAGGTTTAATATCCTGACCTAGTGAGATATACATGGAGGAGGTTTAATATCCTGACCTAGTGAGATATACATGGAGGAGGTTTAATACCCTGACCTAGTGAGATATACATGGAGGAGGTTTAATACCCTGACCTAGTGAGATATACATGGAGGTTTAATACCCTGACCTAGTGAGATATACATGGAGGAGGATTAATATCCTGACCTAGTGAGATATACATGGAGGAGGTTTAATACCCTGACCTAGTGAGATATACATGGAGGAGGTTTAATATCCTGACCTAGTGAGATATACATGGAGGAGGTTTAATATCCTGACCTAGTGAGATATACATGGAGGAGGTTTAATATCCTGACCTAGTGAGATATACATGGAGGAGGTTTAATATCCTGACCTAGTGAGATATACATGGAGGAGGTTTAATATCCTGGCCTAGTGAGATATACATGGAGGAGGTTTAATATCCTGACCTAGTGAGATATACATGGAGGAGGTTTAATACCCTGACCTGGTGAGATATACATGGAGGTTTAAGATCTTGACCTAGTGAGATATACATGGAGGAGGTTTAATATCCTGACCTAGTGAGATATACATGGAGGAGGTTTAATATCCTGACCTAGTGAGATATACATGGAGGAGGTTTAATATCCTGACCTAGTGAGATATACATGGAGGAGGTTTAATACCCTGACCTAGTGAGATAAACATGGAGGAGGTTTAATATCCTGACCTAGTGAGATATACATGGAGGAGGTTTAATATCCTGACCTAGTGAGATATACATGGAGGAGGTTTAATATCCTGACCTAGTGAGATATACATGGAGGAGGTTTAATATCCTGGCCTAGTGAGATATACATGGAGGAGGTTTAATATCCTGACCTAGTGAGATATACATGGAGGAGGTTTAATACCCTGACCTGGTGAGATATACATGGAGGTTTAATATCTTGACCTAGTGAGATATACACAGAGGAGGTTTAATATCCTGACCTAGTGAGATATACATGGAGGAGGTTTAATATCCTGACCTAGTGAGATATACATGGAGGAGGTTTAATATCCTGACCTAGTGAGATATACATGGAGGAGGTTTAATATCCTGACCTAGTGAGATATACATGGAGGAGGTTTAATATCCTGACCTAGTGAGATATACATGGAGGAGGTTTAATATCCTGACCTAGTGAGATATACATGGAGGTTTAATACCCTGACCTAGTGAGATATACATGGAGGAGGTTTAATATCCTGACCTAGTGAGATATACATGGAGGAGGTTTAATATCCTGACCTAGTGAGATATACATGGAGGAGGTTTAATATCCTGACCTAGTGAGATATACATGGAGGAGGTTTAATATCCTGACCTAGTGAGATATACATGGAGGAGGTTTAATATCCTGACCTAGTGAGATATACATGGAGGAGGTTAAATATCCTGACCTAGTGATATATACATGGAGGAGGTTTAATATCCTGACCTAGTGAGATATACATGGAGGAGGTTTAATATCCTGACCTAGTGAGATATACATGGAGGAGGTTTAATATCCTGACCTAGTGAGATATACATGGAGGTTTAATACCCTGACCTAGTGAGATATACATGGAGGAGGTTTAATATCCTGACCTAGTGAGATATACATGGAGGAGGTTTAATATCCTGACCTAGTGAGATATACATGGAGGAGGTTTAATATCCTGACCTAGTGAGATATACATGGAGGAGGTTTAATATCCTGACCTAGTGAGATATACATGGAGGAGGTTTAATACCCTGACCTAGTGAGATATACATGGAGGAGGTTTAATACCCTGACCTAGTGAGATATACATGGAGGTTTAATACCCTGACCTAGTGAGATATACATGGAGGTTTAATACCCTGACCTAGTGAGATATACATGGAGGAGGATTAATATCCTGACCTAGTGAGATATACATGGAGGAGGTTTAATACCCTGACCTAGTGAGATATACATGGAGGAGGTTTAATATCCTGACCTAGTGAGATATACATGGAGGAGGTTTAATATCCTGACCTAGTGAGATATACATGGAGGAGGTTTAATATCCTGACCTAGTGAGATATACATGGAGGAGGTTTAATATCCTGGCCTAGTGAGATATACATGGAGGAGGTTTAATATCCTGACCTAGTGAGATATACATGGAGGAGGTTTAATACCCTGACCTGGTGAGATATACATGGAGGTTTAAGATCTTGACCTAGTGAGATATACATGGAGGAGGTTTAATATCCTGACCTAGTGAGATATACATGGAGGAGGTTTAATATCCTGACCTAGTGAGATATACATGGAGGAGGTTTAATACCCTGACCTGGTGAGATATACATGGAGGTTTAATATCTTGACCTAGTGAGATATACATGGAGGAGGTTTAATATCCTGACCTAGTGAGATATACATGGAGGAGGTTTAATATCCTGACCTAGTGAGATATACATGGAGGAGGTTTAATATCCTGACCTAGTGAGATATACATGGAGGAGGTTTAATATCCTGACCTAGTGAGATATACATGGAGGAGGTTTAATACCCTGACCTAGTGAGATATACATGGAGGAGGTTTAATACCCTGACCTAGTGAGATATACATGGAGGTTTAATACCCTGACCTAGTGAGATATACATGGAGGTTTAATACCCTGACCTAGTGAGATATACATGGAGGAGGATTAATATCCTGACCTAGTGAGATATACATGGAGGAGGTTTAATACCCTGACCTAGTGAGATAGACATGGAGGAGGTTTAATATCCTGACCTAGTGAGATATACATGGAGGAGGTTTAATATCCTGACCTAGTGAGATATACATGGAGGAGGTTTAATATCCTGACCTAGTGAGATATACATGGAGGAGGTTTAATATCCTGGCCTAGTGAGATATACATGGAGGAGGTTTAATATCCTGACCTAGTGAGATATACATGGAGGAGGTTTAATACCCTGACCTGGTGAGATATACATGGAGGTTTAAGATCTTGACCTAGTGAGATATACATGGAGGAGGTTTAATATCCTGACCTAGTGAGATATACATGGAGGAGGTTTAATATCCTGACCTAGTGAGATATACATGGAGGAGGTTTAATACCCTGACCTAGTGAGATATACATGGAGGTTTAATATCCTGACCTAGTGAGATATACATGGAGGAGGTTTAATATCCTGACCTAGTGAGATATGCATGGAGGAGGTTTAATATCCTGACCTAGTGAGATATTCATGGAGGAGGTTTAATACCCTGACCTAGTGAGATATACATGGAGGTTTAATATCCTGACCTAGTGAGATATACATGGAGGAGGTTTAATATCCTGACCTAGTGAGATATACATGGAGGAGGTTTAATATCCTGACCTAGTGAGATATTCATGGAGGAGGTTTAATATCCTGACCTAGTGAGATATACATGGAGGAGGTTTAATACCCTGACCTAGTGAGATATACATGGAGGAGGTTTAATACCCTGACCTAGTGAGATATACATGGAGGTTTAATACCCTGACCTAGTGAGATATACATGGAGGAGGATTAATATCCTGACCTAGTGAGATATACATGGAGGAGGTTTAATACCCTGACCTAGTGAGATATACATGGAGGAGGTTTAATATCCTGACCTAGTGAGATATACATGGAGGAGGTTTAATATCCTGACCTAGTGAGATATACATGGAGGAGGTTTAATATCCTGACCTAGTGAGATATACATGGAGGAGGTTTAATATCCTGGCCTAGTGAGATATACATGGAGGAGGTTTAATATCCTGACCTAGTGAGATATACATGGAGGAGGTTTAATACCCTGACCTGGTGAAATATACATGGAGGTTTAAGATCTTGACCTAGTGAGATATACATGGAGGAGGTTTAATATCCTGACCTAGTGAGATATACATGGAGGAGGTTTAATATCCTGACCTATTGAGATATACATGGAGGAGGTTTAATATCCTGACCTAGTGAGATATACATGGAGGAGGTTTAATACCCTGACCTAGTGAGATAAACATGGAGGAGGTTTAATATCCTGACCTAGTGAGATATACATGGAGGAGGTTTAATATCCTGACCTAGTGAGATATACATGGAGGAGGTTTAATATCCTGACCTAGTGAGATATACATGGAGGAGGTTTAATATCCTGGCCTAGTGAGATATACATGGAGGAGGTTTAATATCCTGACCTAGTGAGATATACATGGAGGAGGTTTAATATCCTGACCTAGTGAGATATACATGGAGGAGGTTTAATACCCTGACCTAGTGAGATATACATGGAGGTTTAATATCCTGACCTAGTGAGATATACATGGAGGAGGTTTAATATCCTGACCTAGTGAGATATACATGGATGAGGTTTAATATCCTGACCTAGTGAGATATACATGGAGGAGGTTTAATACCCTGACCTAGTGAGATATACATGGAGGAGGTTTAATATCCTGACCTAGTGAGATAGACATGGAGGAGGTTTAATATCCTGACCTAGTGAGATATACATGGAGGAGGTTTAATACCCTGACCTAGTGAGATATACATGGAGGAGGTTTAATATCCTGACCTAGTGAGATATACATGGAGGAGGTTTAATATCCTGACCTAGTGAGATATACATGGAGGAGGTTTAATATCCTGACCTAGTGAGATATACATGGAGGAGGTTTAATATCCTGACCTAGTGAGATATACATGGAGGAGGTTTAATATCCTGACCTAGTGAGATATACATGGAGGAGGTTTAATATCCTGACCTAGTGAGATATACATGGAGGAGGTTTAATATCCTGACCTAGTGAGATATACATGGAGGAGGTTTAATATCCTGACCTAGTGAGATATACATGGAGGTTTAATACCCTGACCTAGTGAGATATACATGGAGGAGGTTTAATACCCTGACCTAGTGAGATATACATGGAGGAGGTTTAATATCCTGACCTAGTGAGATATACATGGAGGAGGTTTAATATCCTGACCTAGTGAGATATACATGGAGGAGGTTTAATACCCTGACCTAGTGAGATATACATGGAGGAGGTTTAATATCCTGACCTAGTGAGATATACATGGAGGAGGTTTAATACCCTGACCTAGTGAGATATACATGGAGGAGGTTTAATACCCTGACCTAGTGAGATATACATGGAGGAGGTTTAATACCCTGACCTAGTGAGATATACATGGAGGAGGTTTAATACCCTGACCTAGTGAGATATACATGGAGGAGGTTTAATATCCTGACCTAGTGAGATATACATGGAGGTTTAATATCCTGACCTAGTGAGATATACATGGAGGAGGTTTAATATCCTGACCTAGTGAGATATACATGGAGGAGGTTTAATATCCTGACCTAGTGAGATATACATGGAGGAGGTTTAATATCCTGACCTAGTGAGATATACATGGAGGAGGTTTAATATCCTGACCTAGTGAGATATACATGGAGGAGGTTTAATATCCTGACCTAGTGAGATATACATGGAGGAGGTTTAATACCCTGACCTAGTGAGATATACATGGAGGTTTAATATCCTGACCTAGTGAGATATACATGGAGGAGGTTTAATACCCTGACCTAGTGAGATATACATGGAGGTTTAATATCCTGACCTAGTGAGATATACATGGAGGAGGTTTAATATCCTGAACTAGTGAGATATACATGGAGGAGGTTTAATATCCTGACCTAGTGAGATATACATGGAGGAGGTTTAATATCCTGACCTAGTGAGATATACATGGAGGAGGTTTAATATCCTGACCTAGTGAGATATACATGGAGGAGGTTTAATATCCTGACCTAGTGAGATATACATGGAGGAGGTTTAATACCCTGACCTGGTGAGATATACATGGAGGTTTAATATCTTGACCTAGTGAGATATACATGGAGGAGGTTTAATATCCTGACCTAGTGAGATATACATGGAGGAGGTTTAATATCCTGACCTAGTGAGATATACATGGAGGAGGTTTAATACCCTGACCTAGTGAGATATACATGGAGGTTTAATATCCTGACCTAGTGAGATATACATGGAGGAGGTTTAATATCCTGACCTAGTGAGATATACATGGAGGAGGTTTAATATCCTGACCTAGTGAGATATACATGGAGGAAGTTTAATACCCTGACCTAGTGAGATATACATGGAGGTTTAATATCCTGACCTAGTGAGATATACATGGAGGAGGTTTAATATCCTGACCTAGTGAGATATACATGGAGGAGGTTTAATATCCTGACCTAGTGAGATATACATGGAGGAGGTTTAACATCCTGACCTAGTGAGATATACATGGAGGAGGTTTAATACCCTGACCTAGTGAGATATACATGGAGGAGGTTTAATACCCTGACCTAGTGAGATATACATGGAGGTTTAATACCCTGACCTAGTGAGATATACATGGAGGAGGATTAATATCCTGACCTAGTGAGATATACATGGAGGAGGTTTAATACCCTGACCTAGTGAGATATACATGGAGGAGGTTTAATATCCTGACCTAGTGAGATATACATGGAGGAGGTTTAATATCCTGACCTAGTGAGATATACATGGAGGAGGTTTAATATCCTGACCTAGTGAGATATACATGGAGGAGGTTTAATATCCTGGCCTAGTGAGATATACATGGAGGAGGTTTAATATCCTGACCTAGTGAGATATACATGGAGGAGGTTTAATACCCTGACCTGGTGAGATATACATGGAGGTTTAATATCTTGACCTAGTGAAATATACATGGAGGAGGTTTAATATCCTGACCTAGTGAGATATACATGGAGGAGGTTTAATATCCTGACCTAGTGAGATATACATGGAGGAGGTTTAATATCCTGACCTAGTGAGATATACATGGAGGAGGTTTAATATCCTGACCTAGTGAGATATACATGGAGGAGGTTTAATATCCTGACCTAGTGAGATATACATGGAGGAGGTTTAATATCCTGACCTAGTGAGATATACATGGAGGTTTAATACCCTGACCTAGTGAGATATACATGGAGGAGGTTTAATATCCTGACCTAGTGAGATATACATGGAGGAGGTTTAATATCCTGACCTAGTGAGATATACATGGAGGAGGTTTAATATCCTGACCTAGTGAGATATACATGGAGGAGGTTTAATATCCTGACCTAGTGAGATATACATGGAGGAGGTTTAATATCCTGACCTAGTGAGATATACATGGAGGAGGTTAAATATCCTGACCTAGTGATATATACATGGAGGAGGTTTAATATCCTGACCTAGTGAGATATACATGGAGGAGGTTTAATATCCTGACCTAGTGAGATATACATGGAGGAGGTTTAATATCCTGACCTAGTGAGATATACATGGAGGTTTAATACCCTGACCTAGTGAGATATACATGGAGGAGGTTTAATATCCTGACCTAGTGAGATATACATGGAGGAGGTTTAATATCCTGACCTAGTGAGATATACATGGAGGAGGTTTAATATCCTGACCTAGTGAGATATACATGGAGGAGGTTTAATATCCTGACCTAGTGAGATATACATGGAGGAGGTTTAATATCCTGACCTAGTGAGATATACATGGAGGAGGTTTAATATCCTGACCTAGTGATATATACATGGAGGAGGTTTAATATCCTGACCTAGTGAGATATACATGGAGGTTTAATACCCTGACCTAGTGAGATATACATGGAGGAGGTTTAATATCCTGACCTAGTGAGATATACATGGAGGAGGTTTAATATCCTGACCTAGTGAGATATACATGGAGGAGGTTTAATATCCTGACCTAGTGAGATATACATGGAGGAGGTTTAATACCCTGACCTAGTGAGATATACATGGAGGTTTAATATCCTGACCTAGTGAGATATACATGGAGGAGGTTTAATATCCTGACCTAGTGATATATACATGGATGAGGTTTAATATCCTGACCTAGTGAGATATACATGGAGGAGGTTTAATACCCTGACCTAGTGAGATATACATGGAGGAGGTTTAATATCCTGACCTAGTGAGATAGACATGGAGGAGGTTTAATATCCTGACCTAGTGAGATATACATGGAGGAGGTTTAATACCCTGACCTAGTGAGATATACATGGAGGAGGTTTAATATCCTGACCTAGTGAGATATACATGGAGGAGGTTTAATATCCTGACCTAGTGAGATATACATGGAGGAGGTTTAATACCCTGACCTAGTGAGATATACATGGAGGAGGTTTAATATCCTGACCTAGTGAGATATACATGGAGGAGGTTTAATATCCTGACCTAGTGAGATATACATGGAGGAGGTTTAATATCCTGACCTAGTGAGATATACATGGAGGAGGTTTAATATCCTGACCTAGTGAGATATACATGGAGGAGGTTTAATATCCTGACCTAGTGAGATATACATGGAGGAGGTTTAATATCCTGACCTAGTGAGATATACATGGAGGAGGTTTAATATCCTGACCTAGTGAGATATACATGGAGGAGGTTTAATATCCTGACCTAGTGAGATATACATGGAGGTTTAATACCCTGACCTAGTGAGATATACATGGAGGAGGTTTAATACCCTGACCTAGTGAGATATACATGGAGGAGGTTTAATATCCTGACCTAGTGAGATATACATGGAGGAGGTTTAATACCCTGACCTAGTGAGATATACATGGAGGAGGTTTAATACCCTGACCTAGTGAGATATACATGGAGGAGGTTTAATATCCTGACCTAGTGAGATATACATGGAGGAGGTTTAATACCCTGACCTAGTGAGATATACATGGAGGAGGTTTAATACCCTGACCTAGTGAGATATACATGGAGGAGGTTTAATACCCTGACCTAGTGAGATATACATGGAGGAGGTTTAATACCCTGACCTAGTGAGATATACATGGAGGAGGTTTAATATCCTGACCTAGTGAGATATACATGGAGGTTTAATATCCTGACCTAGTGAGATATACATGGAGGAGGTTTAATATCCTGACCTAGTGAGATATACATGGAGGAGGTTTAATATCCTGACCTAGTGAGATATACATGGAGGAGGTTTAATATCCTGACCTAGTGAGATATACATGGAGGAGGTTTAATATCCTGACCTAGTGAGATATACATGGAGGAGGTTTAATATCCTGACCTAGTGAGATATACATGGAGGAGGTTTAATACCCTGACCTAGTGAGATATACATGGAGGTTTAATATCCTGACCTAGTGAGATATACATGGAGGAGGTTTAATACCCTGACCTAGTGAGATATACATGGAGGTTTAATATCCTGACCTAGTGAGATATACATGGAGGAGGTTTAATATCCTGACCTAGTGAGATATACATGGAGGAGGTTTAATATCCTGACCTAGTGAGATATACATGGAGGAGGTTTAATATCCTGACCTAGTGAGATATACATGGAGGAGGTTTAACATCCTGACCTAGTGAGATATACATGGAGGAGGTTTAATACCCTGACCTAGTGAGATATACATGGAGGAGGTTTAATACCCTGACCTAGTGAGATATACATGGAGGTTTAATACCCTGACCTAGTGAGATATACATGGAGGAGGATTAATATCCTGACCTAGTGAGATATACATGGAGGAGGTTTAATACCCTGACCTAGTGAGATATACATGGAGGAGGTTTAATATCCTGACCTAGTGAGATATACATGGAGGAGGTTTAATATCCTGACCTAGTGAGATATACATGGAGGAGGTTTAATATCCTGACCTAGTGAGATATACATGGAGGAGGTTTAATATCCTGGCCTAGTGAGATATACATGGAGGAGGTTTAATATCCTGACCTAGTGAGATATACATGGAGGAGGTTTAATACCCTGACCTGGTGAGATATACATGGAGGTTTAATATCTTGACCTAGTGAAATATACATGGAGGAGGTTTAATATCCTGACCTAGTGAGATATACATGGAGGAGGTTTAATATCCTGACCTAGTGAGATATACATGGAGGAGGTTTAATATCCTGACCTAGTGAGATATACATGGAGGAGGTTTAATATCCTGACCTAGTGAGATATACATGGAGGAGGTTTAATATCCTGACCTAGTGAGATATACATGGAGGAGGTTTAATATCCTGACCTAGTGAGATATACATGGAGGTTTAATACCCTGACCTAGTGAGATATACATGGAGGAGGTTTAATATCCTGACCTAGTGAGATATACATGGAGGAGGTTTAATATCCTGACCTAGTGAGATATACATGGAGGAGGTTTAATATCCTGACCTAGTGAGATATACATGGAGGAGGTTTAATATCCTGACCTAGTGAGATATACATGGAGGAGGTTTAATATCCTGACCTAGTGAGATATACATGGAGGAGGTTAAATATCCTGACCTAGTGATATATACATGGAGGAGGTTTAATATCCTGACCTAGTGAGATATACATGGAGGAGGTTTAATATCCTGACCTAGTGAGATATACATGGAGGAGGTTTAATATCCTGACCTAGTGAGATATACATGGAGGTTTAATACCCTGACCTAGTGAGATATACATGGAGGAGGTTTAATATCCTGACCTAGTGAGATATACATGGAGGAGGTTTAATATCCTGACCTAGTGAGATATACATGGAGGAGGTTTAATATCCTGACCTAGTGAGATATACATGGAGGAGGTTTAATATCCTGACCTAGTGAGATATACATGGAGGAGGTTTAATATCCTGACCTAGTGAGATATACATGGAGGAGGTTTAATATCCTGACCTAGTGATATATACATGGAGGAGGTTTAATATCCTGACCTAGTGAGATATACATGGAGGTTTAATACCCTGACCTAGTGAGATATACATGGAGGAGGTTTAATATCCTGACCTAGTGAGATATACATGGAGGAGGTTTAATATCCTGACCTAGTGAGATATACATGGAGGAGGTTTAATATCCTGACCTAGTGAGATATACATGGAGGAGGTTTAATACCCTGACCTAGTGAGATATACATGGAGGTTTAATATCCTGACCTAGTGAGATATACATGGAGGAGGTTTAATATCCTGACCTAGTGATATATACATGGATGAGGTTTAATATCCTGACCTAGTGAGATATACATGGAGGAGGTTTAATACCCTGACCTAGTGAGATATACATGGAGGAGGTTTAATATCCTGACCTAGTGAGATAGACATGGAGGAGGTTTAATATCCTGACCTAGTGAGATATACATGGAGGAGGTTTAATACCCTGACCTAGTGAGATATACATGGAGGAGGTTTAATATCCTGACCTAGTGAGATATACATGGAGGAGGTTTAATATCCTGACCTAGTGAGATATACATGGAGGAGGTTTAATACCCTGACCTAGTGAGATATACATGGAGGAGGTTTAATATCCTGACCTAGTGAGATATACATGGAGGAGGTTTAATATCCTGACCTAGTGAGATATACATGGAGGAGGTTTAATATCCTGACCTAGTGAGATATACATGGAGGAGGTTTAATATCCTGACCTAGTGAGATATACATGGAGGAGGTTTAATATCCTGACCTAGTGAGATATACATGGAGGAGGTTTAATATCCTGACCTAGTGAGATATACATGGAGGAGGTTTAATATCCTGACCTAGTGAGATATACATGGAGGAGGTTTAATATCCTGACCTAGTGAGATATACATGGAGGTTTAATACCCTGACCTAGTGAGATATACATGGAGGAGGTTTAATACCCTGACCTAGTGAGATATACATGGAGGAGGTTTAATATCCTGACCTAGTGAGATATACATGGAGGAGGTTTAATACCCTGACCTAGTGAGATATACATGGAGGAGGTTTAATACCCTGACCTAGTGAGATATACATGGAGGAGGTTTAATATCCTGACCTAGTGAGATATACATGGAGGAGGTTTAATACCCTGACCTAGTGAGATATACATGGAGGAGGTTTAATACCCTGACCTAGTGAGATATACATGGAGGAGGTTTAATACCCTGACCTAGTGAGATATACATGGAGGAGGTTTAATACCCTGACCTAGTGAGATATACATGGAGGAGGTTTAATATCCTGACCTAGTGAGATATACATGGAGGTTTAATATCCTGACCTAGTGAGATATACATGGAGGAGGTTTAATATCCTGACCTAGTGAGATATACATGGAGGAGGTTTAATATCCTGACCTAGTGAGATATACATGGAGGAGGTTTAATATCCTGACCTAGTGAGATATACATGGAGGAGGTTTAATATCCTGACCTAGTGAGATATACATGGAGGAGGTTTAATATCCTGACCTAGTGAGATATACATGGAGGAGGTTTAATACCCTGACCTAGTGAGATATACATGGAGGTTTAATATCCTGACCTAGTGAGATATACATGGAGGAGGTTTAATACCCTGACCTAGTGAGATATACATGGAGGTTTAATATCCTGACCTAGTGAGATATACATGGAGGAGGTTTAATATCCTGACCTAGTGAGATATACATGGAGGAGGTTTAATATCCTGACCTAGTGAGATATACATGGAGGAGGTTTAATATCCTGACCTAGTGAGATATACATGGAGGAGGTTTAATATCCTGACCTAGTGAGATATACATGGAGGAGGTTTAATATCCTGACCTAGTGAGATATACATGGAGGAGGTTTAATACCCTGACCTAGTGAGATATACATGGAGGAGGTTTAATATCCTGACCTAGTGAGATTTACATGGAGGAGGTTTAATACCCTGACCTAGTGAGATATACATGGAGGAGGTTTAATATCCTGACCTAGTGAGATATACATGGAGGAGGTTTAATATCCTGACCTAGTGAGATATACATGGAGGAGGTTTAATATCCTGACCTAGTGAGATATACATGGAGGAGGTTTAATATCCTGACCTGGTGAGATATACATGGAGTTTTAATATCTTGACCTAGTGAGATATACATGGAGGAGGTTTAATATCCTGACCTAGTGAGATATACATGGAGGAGGTTTAATATCCTGACCTAGTGAGATATACATGGAGGAGGTTTAATATCCTGACCTAGTGAGATATACATGGAGGAGGTTTAATATCCTGACCTAGTGAGATATACATGGAGGAGGTTTAATATCCTGACCTAGTGAGATATACATGGAGGTTTAATACCCTGACCTAGTGAGATATACATGGAGGAGGTTTAATATCCTGACCTAGTGAGATATACATGGAGGAGGTTTAATATCCTGACCTAGTGAGATATACATGGAGGAGGTTTAATACCCTGACCTAGTGAGATATACATGGAGGAGGTTTAATACCCTGACCTAGTGAGATATACATGGAGGAGGTTTAATACCCTGACCTAGTGAGATATACATGGAGGAGGTTTAATATCCTGACCTAGTGAGATATACATGGAGGTTTAATATCCTGACCTAGTGAGATATACATGGAGGAGGTTTAATATCCTGACCTAGTGAGATATACATGGAGGAGGTTTAATATCCTGACCTAGTGAGATATACATGGAGGAGGTTTAATATCCTGACCTAGTGAGATATACATGGAGGAGGTTTAATATCCTGACCTAGTGAGATATACATGGAGGAGGTTTAATATCCTGACCTAGTGAGATATACATGGAGGAGGTTTAATATCCTGACCTAGTGAGATATACATGGAGGAGGTTTAATATCCTGACCTAGTGATATATACATGGAGGAGGTTTAATATCCTGACCTAGTGAGATATACATGGAGGAGGTTTAATATCCTGACCTAGTGAGATATACATGGAGGAGGTTTAATATCCTGACCTAGTGAGATATACATGGAGGAGGTTTAATACCCTGACATAGTGAGATATACATGGAGGAGGTTTAATACCCTGACCTAGTGAGATATACATGGAGGTTTAATACCCTGACCTAGTGAGATATACATGGAGGAGGATTAATATCCTGACCTAGTGAGATGTACATGGAGGAGGTTTAATATCCTGACCTAGTGAGATATACATGGAGGTTTAATACCCTGACCTAGTGAGATATACATGGAGGAGGTTTAATATCCTGACCTAGTGAGATATACATGGAGGAGGTTTAATATCCTGACCTAGTGAGATATACATGGAGGAGGTTTAATATCCTGACCTAGTGAGATATACATGGAGGAGGTTTAATACCCTGACCTAGTGAGATATACATGGAGGTTTAATATCCTGACCTAGTGAGATATACAAGGAGGAGGTTTAATATCCTGACCTAGTGAGATATACATGGAGGAGGTTTAATATCCTGACCTAGTGAGATATACATGGAGGAAGTTTAATACCCTGACCTAGTGAGATATACATGGAGGTTTAATATCCTGACCTAGTGAGATATACATGGAGGAGGTTTAATATCCTGACCTAGTGAGATATACATGGAGGAGGTTTAATATCCTGACCTAGTGAGATATACATGGAGGAGATTTAATATCCTGACCTAGTGAGATATACATGGAGGAGGTTTAATACCCTGACCTAGTGAGATATACATGGAGGAGGTTTAATACCCTGACCTAGTGAGATATACATGGAGGTTTAATACCCTGACCTAGTGAGATATACATGGAGGAGGATTAATATCCTGACCTAGTGAGATATACATGGAGGAGGTTTAATACCCTGACCTAGTGAGATATACATGGAGGAGGTTTAATATCCTGACCTAGTGAGATATACATGGAGGAGGTTTAATATCCTGACCTAGTGAGATATACATGGAGGAGGTTTAATATCCTGACCTAGTGAGATATACATGGAGGAGGTTTAATATCCTGGCCTAGTGAGATATACATGGAGGAGGTTTAATATCCTGACCTAGTGAGATATACATGGAGGAGGTTTAATACCCTGACCTGGTGAGATATACATGGAGGTTTAATATCTTGACCTAGTGAGATATACATGGAGGAGGTTTAATATCCTGACCTAGTGAGATATACATGGAGGAGGTTTAATATCCTGACCTAGTGAGATATACATGGAGGAGGTTTAATATCCTGACCTAGTGAGATATACATGGAGGAGGTTTAATATCCTGACCTAGTGAGATATACATGGAGGAGGTTTAATATCCTGACCTAGTGAGATATACATGGAGGAGGTTAAATATCCTGACCTAGTGATATATACATGGAGGAGGTTTAATATCCTGACCTAGTGAGATATACATGGAGGAGGTTTAATATCCTGACCTAGTGAGATATACATGGAGGAGGTTTAATATCCTGACCTAGTGAGATATACATGGAGGTTTAATACCCTGACCTAGTGAGATATACATGGAGGAGGTTTAATATCCTGACCTAGTGAGATATACATGGAGGAGGTTTAATATCCTGACCTAGTGAGATATACATGGAGGAGGTTTAATATCCTGACCTAGTGAGATATACATGGAGGAGGTTTAATATCCTGACCTAGTGAGATATACATGGAGGAGGTTTAATATCCTGACCTAGTGATATATACATGGAGGAGGTTTAATATCCTGACCTAGTGAGATATACATGGAGGTTTAATACCCTGACCTAGTGAGATATACATGGAGGAGGTTTAATATCCTGACCTAGTGAGATATACATGGAGGAGGTTTAATATCCTGACCTAGTGAGATATACATGGAGGAGGTTTAATATCCTGACCTAGTGAGATATACATGGAGGAGGTTTAATACCCTGACCTAGTGAGATATACATGGAGGTTTAATATCCTGACCTAGTGAGATATACATGGAGGAGGTTTAATATCCTGACCTAGTGAGATATACATGGATGAGGTTTAATATCCTGACCTAGTGAGATATACATGGAGGAGGTTTAATACCCTGACCTAGTGAGATATACATGGAGGAGGTTTAATATCCTGACCTAGTGAGATAGACATGGAGGAGGTTTAATATCCTGACCTAGTGAGATATACATGGAGGAGGTTTAATACCCTGACCTAGTGAGATATACATGGAGGAGGTTTAATATCCTGACCTAGTGAGATATACATGGAGGAGGTTTAATATCCTGACCTAGTGAGATATACATGGAGGAGGTTTAATACCCTGACCTAGTGAGATATACATGGAGGAGGTTTAATATCCTGACCTAGTGAGATATACATGGAGGAGGTTTAATATCCTGACCTAGTGAGATATACATGGAGGAGGTTTAATATCCTGACCTAGTGAGATATACATGGAGGAGGTTTAATATCCTGACCTAGTGAGATATACATGGAGGAGGTTTAATATCCTGACCTAGTGAGATATACATGGAGGAGGTTTAATATCCTGACCTAGTGAGATATACATGGAGGAGGTTTAATATCCTGACCTAGTGAGATATACATGGAGGAGGTTTAATATCCTGACCTAGTGAGATATACATGGAGGTTTAATACCCTGACCTAGTGAGATATACATGGAGGAGGTTTAATACCCTGACCTAGTGAGATATACATGGAGGAGGTTTAATATCCTGACCTAGTGAGATATACATGGAGGAGGTTTAATATCCTGACCTAGTGAGATATACATGGAGGAGGTTTAATACCCTGACCTAGTGAGATATACATGGAGGAGGTTTAATATCCTGACCTAGTGAGATATACATGGAGGAGGTTTAATACCCTGACCTAGTGAGATATACATGGAGGAGGTTTAATACCCTGACCTAGTGAGATATACATGGAGGAGGTTTAATACCCTGACCTAGTGAGATATACATGGAGGAGGTTTAATACCCTGACCTAGTGAGATATACATGGAGGAGGTTTAATATCCTGACCTAGTGAGATATACATGGAGGTTTAATATCCTGACCTAGTGAGATATACATGGAGGAGGTTTAATATCCTGACCTAGTGAGATATACATGGAGGAGGTTTAATATCCTGACCTAGTGAGATATACATGGAGGAGGTTTAATATCCTGACCTAGTGAGATATACATGGAGGAGGTTTAATATCCTGACCCAGTGAGATATACATGGAGGAGGTTTAATATCCTGACCTAGTGAGATATACATGGAGGAGGTTTAATACCCTGACCTAGTGAGATATACATGGAGGTTTAATATCCTGACCTAGTGAGATATACATGGAGGAGGTTTAATACCCTGACCTAGTGAGATATACATGGAGGTTTAATATCCTGACCTAGTGAGATATACATGGAGGAGGTTTAATATCCTGACCTAGTGAGATATACATTTAGGAGGTTTAATATCCTGACCTAGTGAGATATACATGGAGGAGGTTTAATATCCTGACCTAGTGAGATATACATGGAGGAGGTTTAATATCCTGACCTAGTGAGATATACATGGAGGAGGTTTAATATCCTGACCTAGTGAGATATACATGGAGGAGGTTTAATACCCTGACCTGGTGAGATATACATGGAGTTTAATATCTTGACCTAGTGAGATATACATGGAGGAGGTTTAATATCCTGACCTAGTGAGATATACATGGAGGAGGTTTAATATCCTGACCTAGTGAGATATACATGGAGGAGGTTTAATATCCTGACCTAGTGAGATATACATGGAGGAGGTTTAATATCCTGACCTAGTGAGATATACATGGAGGAGGTTTAATATCCTGACCTAGTGAGATATACATGGAGGTTTAATACCCTGACCTAGTGAGATATACATGGAGGAGGTTTAATATCCTGACCTAGTGAGATATACATGGAGGAGGTTTAATATCCTGACCTAGTGAGATATACATGGAGGAGGTTTAATACCCTGACCTAGTGAGATATACATGGAGGAGGTTTAATACCCTGACCTAGTGAGATATACATGGAGGAGGTTTAATACCCTGACCTAGTGAGATATACATGGAGGAGGTTTAATATCCTGACCTAGTGAGATATACATGGAGGTTTAATATCCTGACCTAGTGAGATATACATGGAGGAGGTTTAATATCCTGACCTAGTGAGATATACATGGAGGAGGTTTAATATCCTGACCTAGTGAGATATACATGGAGGAGGTTTAATATCCTGACCTAGTGAGATATACATGGAGGAGGTTTAATACCCTGACCTAGTGAGATATACATGGAGGTTTAATATCCTGACCTAGTGAGATATACATGGAGGAGGTTTAATATCCTGACCTAGTGAGATATACATTTAGGAGGTTTAATATCCTGACCTAGTGAGATATACATGGAGGAGGTTTAATATCCTGACCTAGTGAGATATACATGGAGGAGGTTTAATATCCTGACCTAGTGAGATATACATGGAGGAGGTTTAATATCCTGACCTAGTGAGATATACATGGAGGAGGTTTAATACCCTGACCTGGTGAGATATACATGGAGTTTTAATATCTTGACCTAGTGAGATATACATGGAGGAGGTTTAATATCCTGACCTAGTGAGATATACATGGAGGAGGTTTAATATCCTGACCTAGTGAGATATACATGGAGGAGGTTTAATATCCTGACCTAGTGAGATATACATGGAGGAGGTTTAATATCCTGACCTAGTGAGATATACATGGAGGAGGTTTAATATCCTGACCTAGTGAGATATACATGGAGGTTTAATACCCTGACCTAGTGAGATATACATGGAGGAGGTTTAATATCCTGACCTAGTGAGATATACATGGAGGAGGTTTAATATCCTGACCTAGTGAGATATACATGGAGGAGGTTTAATACCCTGACCTAGTGAGATATACATGGAGGAGGTTTAATACCCTGACCTAGTGAGATATACATGGAGGAGGTTTAATACCCTGACCTAGTGAGATATACATGGAGGAGGTTTAATATCCTGACCTAGTGAGATATACATGGAGGTTTAATATCCTGACCTAGTGAGATATACATGGAGGAGGTTTAATATCCTGACCTAGTGAGATATACATGGAGGAGGTTTAATATCCTGACCTAGTGAGATATACATGGAGGAGGTTTAATATCCTGACCTAGTGAGATATACATGGAGGAGGTTTAATATCCTGACCTAGTGAGATATACATGGAGGAGGTTTAATATCCTGACCTAGTGAGATATACATGGAGGAGGTTTAATATCCTGACCTAGTGAGATATACATGGAGGAGGTTTAATATCCTGACCTAGTGAAATATACATGGAGGAGGTTTAATATCCTGACCTAGTGAGATATACATGGAGGAGGTTTAATATCCTGACCTAGTGAGATATACATGGAGGAGGTTTAATATCCTGACCTAGTGAGATATACATGGAGGAGGTTTAATACCCTGACATAGTGAGATATACATGGAGGAGGTTTAATACCCTGACCTAGTGAGATATACATGGAGGTTTAATACCCTGACCTAGTGAGATATGCATGGAGGAGGATTAATATCCTGACCTAGTGAGATGTACATGGAGGAGGTTTAATATCCTGACCTAGTGAGATATACATGGAGGTTTAATACCCTGACCTAGTGAGATATACATGGAGGAGGTTTAATATCCTGACCTAGTGAGATATACATGGAGGAGGTTTAATATCCTGACCTAGTGAGATATACATGGAGGAGGTTTAATATCCTGACCTAGTGAGATATACATGGAGGAGGTTTAATACCCTGACCTAGTGAGATATACATGGAGGTTTAATATCCTGACCTAGTGAGATATACAAGGAGGAGGTTTAATATCCTGACCTAGTGAGATATACATGGAGGAGGTTTAATATCCTGACCTAGTGAGATATACATGGAGGAAGTTTAATACCCTGACCTGGTGAGATATACATGGAGGTTTAATATCCTGACCTAGTGAGATATACATGGAGGAGGTTTAATATCCTGACCTAGTGAGATATACATGGAGGAGGTTTAATATCCTGACCTAGTGAGATATACATGGAGGAGGTTTAATATCCTGACCTAGTGAGATATACATGGAGGAGGTTTAATACCCTGACCTAGTGAGATATACATGGAGGAGGTTTAATACCCTGACCTAGTGAGATATACATGGAGGTTTAATACCCTGACCTAGTGAGATATACATGGAGGAGGATTAATATCCTGACCTAGTGAGATATACATGGAGGAGGTTTAATACCCTGACCTAGTGAGATATACATGGAGGAGGTTTAATATCCTGACCTAGTGAGATATACATGGAGGAGGTTTAATATCCTGACCTAGTGAGATATACATGGAGGAGGTTTAATATCCTGACCTAGTGAGATATACATGGAGGAGGTTTAATATCCTGGCCTAGTGAGATATACATGAGGAGGTTTAATATCCTGACCTAGTGAGATATACATGGAGGAGGTTTAATACCCTGACCTGGTGAGATATACATGGAGGTTTAATATCTTGACCTAGTGAGATATACATGGAGGAGGTTTAATATCCTGACCTAGTGAGATATACATGGAGGAGGTTTAATATCCTGACCTAGTGAGATATACATGGAGGAGGTTTAATATCCTGACCTAGTGAGATATACATGGAGGAGGTTTAATATCCTGACCTAGTGAGATATACATGGAGGAGGTTTAATATCCTGACCTAGTGAGATATACATGGAGGAGGTTTAATATCCTGACCTAGTGAGATATACATGGAGGTTTAATACCCTGACCTAGTGAGATATACATGGAGGAGGTTTAATATCCTGACCTAGTGAGATATACATGGAGGAGGTTTATATCCTGACCTAGTGAGATATACATGGAGGAGGTTTAAATATCCTGACCTAGTGAGATATACATGGAGGAGGTTTAATATCCTGACCTAGTGAGATATACATGGAGGAGGTTAATATCCTGACCTAGTGAGATATACATGGAGGAGGTTAAAATATCCTGACCTAGTGATATATACATGGAGGAGGTTTAATATCCTGACCTAGTGAGATATACATGGAGGAGGTTAATATCCTGACCTAGTGAGATATACATGGAGGAGGGTTTAATATCCTGACCTAGTGAGATATACATGGAGGTTTAATACCCTGACCTAGTGAGATATACATGGAGGAGGTTTAATATCCTGACCTAGTGAGATATACATGGAGGAGGTTTAATATCCTGACCTAGTGAGATATACATGGAGGAGGTTTAATATCCTGACCTAGTGAGATATACATGGAGGAGGTTTAATACCCTGACCTAGTGAGATATACATGGAGGTTTAATATCCTGACCTAGTGAGATATACATGGAGGAGGTTTAATATCCTGACCTAGTGAGATATACATGGATGAGGTTTAATATCCTGACCTAGTGAGATATACTATGGAGGAGTTTAATACCCTGACCTAGTGAGATATACATGGAGGAGGTTTAATATCCTGACCTAGTGAGATAGACATGGAGGAGGTTTAATATCCTGACCTAGTGAGATATACATGGAGGAGGTTTAATACCCTGACCTAGTGAGATATACATGGAGGAGGTTTAATATCCTGACCTAGTGAGATATACATGGAGGAGGTTTAATATCCTGACCTAGTGGAAGGGAGGTATACATTGGGAAAAGGGAAAAAAAAAAAAAAAATAAGTACATGGAGGGTTTAATAGCCTGACCTAGTGAGATATACATGGAGGAGGTTTAATATCCTGACCTAGTGAGATATACATGGAGGAGGTTTAATATCCTGACCTAGTGAGATATACATGGAGGAGGTTTAATATCCTGACCTATGAGATATACATGGAGGGAGGTTTAATATCCTGACCTAGTGAGATATACATGGAGGAGGTTTAATATCCTGACCTAGTGAGATATACATGAGGAGGTTTAATATCTGACCTAGTGAGATATACATGGAGAGGTTTAATATCCTGACTAGTGAGATATACATGGAGGAGGTTTATATCCTGACCTAGTGAGATATACATGGAGGTTTAATACCTGACCTAGTGAGATATACATGGAGGAGGTTTAATCCCTGACCTAGTGAGATATACATGGAGGAGGTTTAATATCCTGACCTAGTGAGATATACATGGAGGGGTTAATATCCTGACCTAGTGAGATATACATGGAGGAGGTTTTAATACCCTGACCTAGTGAGATATACATGGAGGAGGTTTAATATCCTGACCTAGTGAGATATACATGGAGGAGGTTTAATATCCTGACCTAGTGAGATATACATGGAGGAGTTTAATATCCTGACCTAGTGAGATATACATGGAGGAGGTTTAAATACGACCTACTAAGAAGATGATACATTACCGGTTAATATCCGATTAGAGATATACATGGAGGTTAATATACCTGACCTAGTGAGATATACATGGAGGAGGTTTAATATCCTGACCTAGTGAGATATACATGGAGGAGGTTTATATCCTGACCTAGTGAGATATACATGGAGGAGGTTTAATATCCTGACCTAGTGAGATATACATGGAGGAGGTTTAATATCCTGACTAGTGAGATATACATGGAGGAGGTTTATATCCTGACCTATGAGATATACATGGAGGAGGTTTAATATCCTGACCTAGTGAGATATACATGAGGAGGTTTAATATCCTGACCTAGTGAGATATACATGGAGGAGGTTTAATATCCTGACCTAGTGAGATATACATGGAGGAGGTTTAATACCCTGACTAGTGAGATATACATGGAGGTTTTAATATCCTGACCTAGTGAGATATACATGGAGGAGGTTTAATATCCTGACCTAGTGAGATATACATGGAGGAGGTTTAATATCCTGACCTAGTGAGATATACATGGAGGAGGTTTAATATCCTGACCTAGTGAGATATACATGGAGGAGGTTTAATATCCTGACCTAGTGAGATATACATGGAGGAGGTTTATACCTGACCTAGTGAGATATACATGGAGGAGGTTTAATATCCTGACCTAGTGAGATAACATGGAGGAGGTTTAATACCCTGACCTAGTGAGATATACATGAGAGGGTTAATACCCTGACCTAGTGAGATATACATGGAGGAGGTTTAATATCCTGACCTAGTGAGATATACATGGAGGAGGTTAATATCCTGACCTAGTGAGATATACATGGAGGAGGTTTAATATCCTGACCTAGTGAGATATACATGGAGGAGGTTTAATATCCTGACCTAGTGAGATATACATGGAGGAGGTTTAATATCCTGACCTAGTGGAGATATACATGGAGGAGGTTTAATACCCTGACCTAGTGAGATATACATGGAGGTTTTAATATCCTGACCTAGTGAGATATACATGGAGGAGGTTTAATACCTGACCTAGTGAGATATACATGGAGGTTTAATATCCTGACCTAGTGAGATATACATGGAGGAGGTTTATATCCTGACCTAGTGAGATATACATGGATGAGGTTTAATATCCTGACCTAGTGAGATATACATGGAGGAGGTTTAATATCCTGACCTAGTGAGATATACATGGAGGGGTTTAATATCCTGACCTAGTGAGATATACATGGAGGAGTTTTAATATCCTGACCTAGTGAGATATACATGGAGGAGGTTTAATACCCTGACCTAGTGAGATATACATGGAGGAGGTAATATCCTGACCTAGTGAGATATACATGGAGGAGGTTTAATATCCTGACCTAGTGAGATATACATGGAGGAGGTTTAATATCCTGACCTAGTGAGATATACATGGAGGAGGTTTAATATCCTGACCTAGTGAGATATACATGGAGGAGGTTTAATATCCTGACCTAGTGAGATATACATGGAGGAGTTTTAATATCCCTGACCTAGTGAGATATAACATGAGGTTTAATACCCTGACCTAGTGAGATATACATGGAGGAGGTTTAATATCCTGACCTAGTGAGATATACATGGAGGAGGTTTAATATCCTGACCCTAGTGAGATATACATGGAGGAGGTTTAATACCCTGACCTAGTGAGATATACATGGAGGAGGTTTTAATACCCTGACCTAGTGAGATATACATGGAGGAGGTTAATACCCTGACCTAGTGAGATATACATGGAGGAGGTTTTAATATCCTGACCTAGTGAGATATACATGGAGGTTTAATATCCTGACCTAGTGAGATATACATGGAGGAGGTTAATATCCTGACCTAGTGAGATATACATGGAGGAGGTTTAATACCCTGACTTAGTGAGATATACATGGAGGAGTTTAATATCCTGACCTAGTGAGATATACTGGAGAGGTTTAATATCCTGACCTAGTGAGATATACATGGAGGAGGTTTAATATCCGACCTAGTGAGATATACATGGAGGAGGTTTAATACCCTGACCTAGTGAGATATACATGGAGGAGGTTTAATACCCTGACCTAGTGAGTATACATGGAGGAGGGTTTATACCCTGACCTAGTGAATATACATGGAGGTTTAATACCTGACCTAGTGAGAGATACATGGAGGGTTTTTAATACCCTGACCTAGTGAGATATACATGGAGTTTAATATCCTGACCTAGTGAGATATACATGGAGAGGTTTAATATCCTGACCTATGAGATATACATGGAGGAGGTTTAATATCCTGACCTAGTGAGATATACATGAGGAGGTTAATATCCTGACCTAGTGAGATATCATGGAGGAGGTTTATATCCTGACCTAGTGAGATATCATGGAGGAGGTTAATATCCTGACCTAGTAGAGATATACATGGAGGAGGTTTAATATCCTGACCTAGTGAGATATACATGGAGGAGTTTAATATCCCTGACCTATGAGATATACATGAGGAGGTTTAATATCCTGGACCTAGTGAGATTACATGGAGGAGGTTTAATATCCTGACCTAGTGAATTACATGGAGGAGGTTTAATATCCTGACCTAGTGAGATATACATGGAGAGGTTTAATATCCTGGACCTAGTGGAGATATACATGAGGAGGTTTAATATCCTGACCTAGTGAGATATACTGGAGGAGGTTTAATATCCTGACCTAGTGAGATATACATGGAGGAGGTTTATATCCTGACTTAGTGAGATATACCATGGAGGAGTTTAATATCCTGACCTAGTGAGATATACA